>NC_047113.1:705388-1005388 GCF_902500255.1 Thalassophryne amazonica
TTTCAGATATCTTAAAGCAAATAATCAGTTGTCAAAATCATTGTTAATTAGAAACTCAACAAACTGGTGTCAGTGCGATCGTTAACAACCATCAGCTACATATTAATCAGTTCATGGGATCAGTACATTTAACCAAATCTGTGGGTCAGCACTCCAGTGAATACTTTTTTGTGTGCAGGACTATTCGTCTTCATTTGTGTGTCTGGTGTTGGGAATACTTCGCACATTTGTATATTGTATATGTCACCATGGCAATGACATCAAGGAAGTACTTGTAGAGAGTGCATGTCCGTCAGTTTCTGAGTGTGTGTGAAAGACGGTGTGTGTTTCAGCAAACAGGCACAGACACATGCTTGGCAGCACAGATTTGGACCCTGAGGCCAAAACAAGCCACTTAAGAAAGAAGCACATGCTTATGCGCACACACACACACACACACACACACACACACACACACACACACACACACACACACACACACACTTACACGCGTGCGCGAGAGAGAATTCAAAGCTATGCAAACGAGCCTCCAGGGCTCTCCATTATATGAGGTATAAAATGTAAACAGCAAAATTCTGTATTCTCAGATGAAGCATTTACATTTGGTGAGAACTACGTTTTGTAAAATATAAAACCAAGACAAGAGCAATCTGTGATTTCAGAGCCTTGGAACCTGTTCATTTCATCTCTGTTCCTCATTTACAGACTGATGCTTAATGTATGTCGAGCCCTGTGGTCCAAATGTTTTCTATAAAGGCAGTTTTCATCCACTCAGACCTACAAAGAAAAAAGCCCCAGCACCTTTTACCTTCTGTAAAACAATGTGTAGAAATTACCTTGTTATATTAAACTCACATGAACATGTCAACGATGTTCTCTGGAAAAGGAGTTTTCTGCAGTTTATCACAAGTATGAAGACATAAAGATTCTACATTCATGCTTGAGTTTTATTTACATGGCATTTCCACACAGATATGTTCACACAGAGTAAGTCCCTTTGACTTCGCGCTTGTTTTCCTTCGGGGTTGCCACATGTTGCCACATGTTGATTTGGCACAACTTTTACTCTGGATGCCCTTCCTGATGCAAATCCACATTACAAAAAAAAAAAAAAAAAAAGATGCAGCTGTAAATGGTTGCCTCTGTGCTGTGGTGCACATTCCTTTGTTTGTTTATGTGAGTTACTCCTGTGATATGCAACAGTTCCCGGATCTCTATCACCCGCACAGAGCTCATGAAGATTAGGGGAATAATGCCAGCAGATTTGCTTCCTGTTTTTCTCAGGCCGACAGTGCAATTATTGGGCAAAGGTGATCTCACCTTGGCCCATGCAGTGAAACACCGGAGGAGGGGGAGACACGCTGGTGCACTAATAAGGCTTTGCCGTTGCAACCACCATACACTGCTACCAGGAATATTCCTTTCCAGTGTCCACTCTCTGCAAAATAAAATGGAAGAACTCCAGCTACTGGTGGAGAAAAGCAGAGATTTCACTACAACTGCTGCTTTGTGATTCACAGAGACATGATTTTGTGTATCAATTCTGGACAATGCGCTGCAGCTGGCAGGCTTCCAATTTTTTTAGAGTGGACCAAGATGCAGGACTCTCCAGCAAATGAAGGGTGGTGGAATGTATTTTTACACCAACAATGGCTGGTGTAACAATATGACAGTGATCCAACAGCACTGCTCTCCTGATCTGGAAACTTTTTTATCCACTGCAAACTGTTCTACTGTGAGTGCTCCTCATTAATTTTGGTCGGTGTTTACATTCCGCTGCCGGCTAACGTGCACAAGACATAACATATGCTCACCAACCAGATACTGCATGTGGAGTGGACTAATCCAGACTCTTTAATTATTGTTCTGGGTGACTTCAACAAAGGTAATCCCTCCCACAAACTTCCCAAATACAGACAGGTTATTAAATATCCGACCAGAAACAACAGAAATCTGGATCACTGTTGCACAACTATGAACAGTGCTTATCATACTGTCCCCCATGCTGCACTGGGCCACTCTGATCATGCCATGGTCCACCTGATTCCTACCTACAGGTAGAAACTAAAGCTCTGAAAACCTGTAGTGAGGACATCAAAACAGTGGCACAGCGAGGCTGTGGAGGATCTTCAGCCATGTTGAGAAAAAAATGGACTGGGATGTATTCAAGACTGCCACCAACAGTCTGGATGAGTACACAGATGCTGTGACTTCATTTATCAGCTTCTGTGAGGACTGCTGAATCCCATCATGAACCATGGTGAAGTATAACAATGACAAAACCTGGTTCAGCCCTAAACAGATAGCTGAAGACGCAGAAGGATGAGGCTTTCAAGAGTGGTGATAAGGTCAGGTTTAAAGAGTCAAAGTACAGGTTTGGGAAGGCAGTCAGGGAAGCTTAATGGCTGTACTCTGAGAAACTCCACCATCAGTTATCAGCCAATGACTCCACTTCTCTCTGGAAAGATCTCAGACAAATCACTAAGGTTGGGTAGGATTACTTTGAAATGTAATCCAAGAGTAATCAGATTACAAGTAATCCAAATGTATGTAAATACAGTAGTGTTTAGAATAATAGTAGTGCTATGTGAATAAAAAGATTAATCCAGGTTTTGAGTATATTTCTTATTGTTCCATGGGAAACAAGGTACCAGTAGATTCTCACAAATCCAACAAGACCAAGCATTCATGATATGCACACTCTTAAGGCTATGAAATTGGGCTATTAGTAAAAAAAAAAGTAGAAAAGGGGGTATTCACAATAATAGTGTGGCATTCAGTCAGTGAGTTTGTCAATTCTGTGGAACAAACAGGTGTGAATCAGGTGTCTCCTATTTAAGGATGAAGCCAGCACCTGTTGAACATGCTTTTCTCTATGAAAGCCTGAGGAAAATGGGACGTTCAAGACATTGTTCAGAAGAACAGCGTAGTTTGATTAAAAAGTTGATTGGAGAGGGGAAAACTTATACGCAGGTGCAAAAAATTATAGGCTGTTCATCTACAATGATCTCCAGTGCTTTAAAATGGACAAAAAAACCAGAGACGCGTGGAAGAAAACGGAAAACAACCATCAAAATGGATAGAAGAATAACCAGAATGGCAAAGGCTCACCCATTGATCAGCTCCAGGATGACCAAAGACAGTCTGGAGTTACCTGTAAGTGCTGTGACAGAAGATGCCTGTGTGAAGCTAATTTATTTGCAAGAATCCCCCGCAAAATCCCTCTGTTAAATAAAAGACATGTGCAGAAGAGGTTACAGTTTGCCAAAGAACACATCAACTGGCCTAAAGAGAAATGGAGGAATATTTTGTGGACTGATGAGAATAAAATTGTTCTTTTTGGGTCCAAGGGCCGCAGACAGTTTGTGAGATGACCCCCAAACTCTGAATTCAAGCCACAGTTCACAGTGAAGACAGTGAAGCATGGTGGTGCAAGCATCATGATATGGGCATGTTTCTCCTACTATGGTGTTGGGCCTATATATCGCATACCAGGTATCATGGGTCAGTTTGGATATGTCAAAATACTTGAAGAGGTCATGTTGCCTTATACTGAAGAGGACATGCCCTTGAAATGGGTGTTTCAACAAGACAATGACCCCAAGCACACTAGTAAACCAGCAAAATCTTGGTTCCTAACCAACAAAATTAATGTCTCGCAGATGTGAAGAAATCATGAAAAACTGTGGTTATACGAGGTCTGTTAGAAAAGTATCCGACCTTTTTATTTTTTTCAAAAACCCGATGGATTTGAATCAAGTGTGCTTGCATAAGCCAACCTTGAACCTTCGTGCGTGTGCGTGAGTTTTTTCATGCCTGTCGATTGTGTCATTTGCTTGTAAGCAGCCTTTGTGTGAGGATGGGTGTAGTCTCTCGTCGTTTTTTTCTTTGCAAGGAAATGGCGGAACGACTGGAGCAGCGCAACTGCATCAAATTTCCGGTCGGCCATCGACATGCTGAAATGACCAGATCATTTCCAAAGTGAACTCTGTGGTGATGTGGCACCGTAGTGTGACTATCCGAAAATTTTGGAAGAGGTGGACATCAGCACTTTTTCGGCACATTCCACTGTGACAGAAGATTTTGCCATGAAAACAGTTGCAGCGAAATTCATCGGCACGAAGCTGATGGCGGAACAAAAGCGCCTCCGTGTTGAAGCCTCACAGGACATGTTGTAACATGCCCACCTCGTCCACAATTTCTCAGATAATCACACAACTGAAAAGCCACCGAAAGCCGTCTGAATCTTCCGAATGGTGGAAGAGGTGGGCATGTCACAGCATGTCCTGTGAGGCTTCAACACGAAGGCGCTTTTGCTGCGCCATCAGCTTCATGCCAAAGCCATCAGCATGAATTTCACTGCAATTCTATTCATGGCAAAATCTTCTGTCACAGTGGAATGTGCCGAAAAAGTGCTGATGTCCACCTTTTCCACAATTTTCGGATAGTCACACGACGGTCCCACATCACCACAGCGTTCACTTTGGAAATGATCCGGTCATTTCAGCGTGTTGATGGCCGACCGGAGCGCGGCTCGCTCTCCACCGTTGTGCGGACGTCTTTAAACTGGTTGTACCGCTCCTTAATCTTTTTGATGCCCAGAGGATCGTCACCGAAAGCCGAATAATCCGAATGGTTTCCACCTGGCTGTTGCCCAGTTTCTGGCAAAATTGGATGCAGTCGCGCTGCTCCAGTCATTCCGCCATTTCCTTGCAAAGAAAAAAACGCCGAGAGACTCCACCCATCCGCACACAATGGCTGCTTACAAGCAAATGACGCAACCGACAGGTGTGAAAAAAATCACGCATGCGCACGAAGGTTCAAGGTTGGCTCATGCAAGCACACGTGATTCAAATCCATCAGGTTTTTGAAAAAAATAAAAAGGTCAGATAATTTTCTAACAGACCTCGTACAACTAAATACTAGTTTAGTGATTCACAGGATTGCTAAAAAAGCAGTTTGAACATAATAGTTTTGAGTTTGTAGCGTCAACAGCAGATGCTACTATTATTGTGAACTTCCCCTTTTCTACTTTTTTTTACTAATAGCCCAGTTTCATAGCCTTAAGAGTGTGCATATCATGAATGCTTGGTCTTGTTGGATTTGTGAGAATCTACTGAATCTACTGGTACCTTGTTTCCCATGTAACATTAAGAAATATACTCAAAACCTGGATTAATCTTTTTAGTCACATAGCACTACTATTATTCTGAACACTACTGTACATGCATGTAATCCACATGGATTCTTTCAAGGTAATCCTGTCTAAGCTTGCAAATCACCACCGACAAACCAAACCAACCCCCACTCTGCCAACAACCATCATTTAGCAAACCAACTGAACAGGTTTCACTGCAGATTTGAAAGACAACGGGACAGTCCTACTATCATTCCCAACAACAACCTCAGCTCCAACCCACCAGCACCTCCTCCCCCAATACACCTTTCTCCATTCATGAGAGGGATGTCAACAGGCTCTTCAAGAAACAGGACAAACGCAAAACAGCCGGATCTGACTCTATTTCCCCATCCATGTTGAAGAACTGTGCAGACCAACTGTCCCCTGGTGTTCACAGACATCTTCAACACCTGACTGGAGACATGCCAGGTGCCAGCATGCTTCCAGGCCTCCACATCATTCCCATCCCCAAAAAACAAAGAACTTCAGGACTTAATGACTACAGACCTCTCGCACTGACCTCTGTGGTGGTGAAGACCTTCGAGCACCTGGTCCTCACACACCTCAGGTCATCCCTGACCCTCACCTGTATCCCCTGCAGTTTGCCTACAGAGCCAACAGGTTGGCTGTCAACACAGCCCTCCACTTCATCCTCCAGAATCTGTACTCTCCAGGAACCTATGCCAGGATTCTGTTTGTGGACTTCATCTCTGCTTTCAATAGAATCATCCTGGCCCTGCTGCAGGACAAGCTCTCTCAATTTGGTGTGCCCAACTTCACCTTCAGGTGGATCACTAACTTCCTGTCCAACAGGAGGCAACATGTGAAGCTGGGATGGCACGTCTCCAAAACACAGTCCATCAGTACTGGATCCCCCAAGGCTGTGTTCATTCCCCTTTACTTTTCTCCAAGTACACCAACAGCTGCATCTCCAGTCACCAGTCTGTAAAGTTCCTGAAGTTCACGGATGATACAATCCTCATTGGACTCATCTCTGATGGGGACAAGTCTGCCAACAGATGGGAGCTTGATCACCTGGTGTCCTGGTGCACACAGAACAACCTGGACCTCAATGTCCTCAAGACAGTAGTGATGGTTGTTGTCTTCAGAAAGAACCCAGTCCTGGCCAACCTCATCAACGTGGACTGGGACAATGCAGATGAAGTGTCTTGTCCAAGGAGAGACAGGATGTGTGACCAGAATTTGAACCCAGGTCTACATATTGGTAGCCCAACTCTGCATTCCACTGTATTACCTCTCTGTCATATTGGTTTTGGTCTAAAATGAGCTGTGGTCAGGTGCGGTGCTGATACACTGGTATCATTTGGAAGCAGAAATGGAACCTTCCATAGGCAAGCAACAACCTGCCACATGCTCAACATGGTGTATTTGTAGTATTTAAAGTTTGCAACACTCAGACCTTGCAGCATGGTGGCTTAAGCAGCCATTTCTGGTAAGCTCCCCCTTGCATGAAACTTACGCAGCTATTCCTGCGTACTAGATACACAGCACAATACTCTACGCAGGCCTGGTGTGAAAGGGGCTTTAGTGGTTAACACTGTTGCCTCACAGCAAGAAGGTCCGAGGATTACTTCCCGCAAGGTCCTTTCTGTGTGGAGTATGCATGTTGTCTTTATGTTGGTGTGGGTTCCTACCGAGTGCTTTGGCTTCTTCTCACATCCAAAGACATGCAGGTTAGATCAATCAATCAATCAATCAATTTTTTTATATAGCGCCAAATCACAACAAACAGTTGCCCCAAGGCGCTTTATATTGTAAGGCAAGGCCATACAATAATTATGTAAAACCCCAACGGTCAAAACGACCCCCTGTGAGCAAGCACTTGGCTACAGTGGGAAGGAAAAACTCCCTTTTAACAGGAAGAAACCTCCAGCAGAACCAGGCTCAGGGAGGGGCAGTCTTCTGCTGGGACTGGTTGGGGCTGAGGGAGAGAACCAGGAAAAAGACATGCTGTGGAGGGGAGCAGAGATCGATCGATGATTAAATGCAGAGTGGTGCATACAGAGCAAAAAGAGAAAGAAACAGTGCATCATGGGAACCCCCCAGCAGTCTACGTCTATAGCAGCATAACTAAGGGATGGTTCAGGGTCACCTGATCCAGCCCTAACTATAAGCTTTAGCAAAAAGGAAAGTTTTAAGCCTAATCTCTGCCTCCCATTCTACTCTTACAAGATGAACTGAAAACTTTAAAATTGGCCATTGGTCTGAATATGTTTATGTGGCCCTGTGATAAATTGGCATCCTGTCCAGGGTGTACCCTGCCTCCCGCCCTATGACTGCTAGGATAGGCTCCAGCCCTCCCGTGACCCTTGATTGGAGTAAGCATGTATAGGAAATGAATGAACACTCAGATCTGCCCTACATAATTGGTTACATAACTCACATGCACCCTGTTAGTACACACACTGAAACTGAATCAGATACAGCCATGTAATGAAATGAAAGTAAACACTCATGAAAAATACAAAACCTCACCTTACACCTTCACTTTGGCTGCAGGGGCATGCTGACATGTTGTCCTCACCAGAAAAAATTTCACTTGAGTCACGCTCAATAGCAGAGCACTGTGCACCTGGTGCACTCGGGTGTAAAGGGAATGACAGATGACACACTGATTGGTTTATTTCATTTTTAGTTTATTTTGTTATGCCCAAATCCAACCCCTTTATGGCCAGTGACCAACATTTCACTCAAATGATGTACCTTTGTAAATTAAAAAATACCACAAATGAGACAGACAAACTTGTGCCTCAGAGTCTGTGAAGATAGAGCTGTTTGAGTCCACCCACTCGACGTGTGACTGCAGCCTCTGCAGGACCACTTGTATGAACATGTTGCTACTAATGATGCTGAGCAGGGATGTGTCTCTGTAGTTGTTACAGTCGCTGAGTTGCTGTAATCCCCCTTATACTGTACATGTACTGCATGATGGATGGTGACATCTTGTACATCTTATGGAACTGATCTCTTTTCCTAGATGTGGTCAGTCATGAAGTTAGTTTTGAAGAGCTGGCATGCCACCCTGTACAACGTCTACTGGGATGCCATCATTTCCTGTCCTTGCACTACGCAATCTGGAAAGGTTAAAAAGTGTTTATAGTACTTCCAAAACACATAATATGTAATGCAAAACCACTATCTATTGACAACTCAATATGTAACCTTCCTTGCAGCCACAACAAACAGCTTATCCCAGCAGTCATAGGGCATGAGGCGGGGTACACGCTGGACAGGAGGCCAGTCTGTCACAGGACCACATACAGACAAACAAACGCATTCGCACCTATGGACAATTTAAAGTTGCTAATCCACCTAACCTGTATGTCTTTGGATGTGGGAGGACGCTGGAGCACACACACACACACACACACATACACACACACATTATATATATATATATATATATATATATATATATATATATATACATACACATACATATATATATATATATATATATATATATATATATATATATATATATATATATATATATATATAATTGTGTTGAGGTCTGGGACAGTGCCTAAGGGTGGCAAACTGGGGTGGGGGTCCCCATATTTAAAAACGGGGAGCAAGTGAGTATGCGCCAATTACAGGGGAATCACACTACTCAGCCTCACTGGTAAAGTCTACACCAGGATGCTGGAAAGGAGGGTTCCGTCCTGGTCGTGGAACAACCAACCAGCTCTTTACTCTCACAAGGATTCTGGAGGGGGCCTGGGAGTATGCCCATCCAGTCTAGTACATGTGTTTTGTGGACTTGGAGAAGGCGTATGATTGGCTACCCTGGGAGATACTGTGGGAGGTGCTGTGGGAGTATGGAGTGAAGGGATCCCTCCTCAGAGCCATTCAACCTCTGTACTCACAAAACGAGAGCTGTGTTCAGGTTCTCAGCAGTAGGTCAGACTCATTTCCGGTGGGAGTTGGCCTCCACCAGGGCTGTGCCTTGTCACCAATCCTGTTTGTGATATTCATGGAAAGGATGTCGAGGCGTAGTTGGGGGAGGAAGGTCTTCAGTTTGGTGGGCTCAGGGTTTCATCACTGCTTTTTGCAGATGATGTGGTCCTGTTGGCTTCATCAGCCTGTGACCTCCAGCACTCAGTGGATCGGTTCACAGCCAAGTGTGCACAGGCTGGGATGAGGATCAGCACCTCTAAATCTGAGGCCATGGTTCCCAGCAGGAAACCGATTGATTGCCTACTCCAGGTAGGGAATGGGGTCAAGTGAAGGAGTTCAAGTACTTTGGGGTCTTGTTCATGAGGGAGGCAAGAATGGATTTGCACTGGATTTGCACTGTGCACAATTTCTCCAGTCACAGCCACATAAGCCTATAACTTGTTCTGGGTTGTCTGGATGTCTTGGTGGCTTTCCTCACTCTTCTCCTTCTTGCACAGTCACTTAGTTTTTGAAAATTATCTACTCCATGCAGATTTACCATAGAGTGCTATACTGTTTGTATTTATTCGTAATTGATGTAAATAAAGTCCAAGACATATTCAGTGACAGCTTCACCATCAGAGAGCCTAGTCCACAACCACCACAACAGAATCCAAGCTGTCACTGATGTTAAAGGGGGCAACACACTGTATTAAGAACAGGGGTATGTAAACTTTTGATCAGGGTCATTTGGGTAGTTTTTGTTGTCATTATGATTTAAAAAGAGTAAATGCAGTTGTTTGACAATAAATTGCTTCACCCAAACACTAACCATGAGTTATCATTCATATTCTCTGAAAAATGGCCAAAAAACTAAAATTCTGCCAGGGTAAGAAACATATCAATCAATCAATCAATTTTTTTATATAGCGCCAAATCACAACAAACAGTTGCCCCAAGGCGCTTTATATTGTAAGGCAAGGCCATACAATAATTATGTAAACCAGGAAAAAGACATGCTGTGGAGGGGAGCAGAGATCGATCACTAATGATTAAATGCAGAGTGGTGCATACAGAGCAAAAAGAGAAAGAAACAGTGCATCATGGGAACCCCCCAGCAGTCTACGTCTATAGGAGCATAACTAAGGGATGGTTCAGGGTCACCTGATCCAGCCCTAACTATAAGCTTTAGCAAAAAGGAAAGTTTTAAGCCTAATCTTAAAAGTACAGAGGGTGTCTGTCTCCCTGATCTGAATTGGGAGCTGGTTCCACAGGAGAGGAGCCTGAAAGCTGAAGGCTCTGCCTCCCATTCTACTCTTACAAACCCTAGGAACTACAAGTAAGCCTGCAGTCTGAGAGCGAAGCGCTCTATTGGGGTGATATGGTACTACGAGGTCCCTAAGATAAGATGGGACCTGATTATTCAAAACCTTATAAGTAAGAAGAAGAATTTTAAATTCTATTCTAGAATTAACAGGAAGCCAATGAAGAGAGGCCAATATGGATGAGATATGCTCTCTCCTTCTAGTCCCTGTCAGTACTCTAGCTGCAGCATTTTGAATTAACTGAAGGCTTTTTAGGGAACTTTTAGGACAACCTGATAATAATGAATTACAATAGTCCAGCCTAGAGGAAATAAATGCATGAATTAGTTTTTCAGCATCACTCTGAGACAAGACCTTTCTGATTTTAGAGATATTGCGTAAATGCAAAAAAGCAGTCCTACATATTTGTTTAATATGCGCTTTGAATGACATATCCTGATCAAAAATGACTCCAAGATTTCTCACAGTATTACTAGAGGTCAGGGTAATGCCATCCAGAGTAAGGATCTGGTTAGACACCATGTTTCTAAGATTTGTGGGGCCAAGTACAATAACTTCAGTTTTATCTGAGTTTAAAAGCAGGAAATTAGAGGTCATCCATGTCTTTATGTCTGTAAGACAATCCTGCAGTTTAGCTAATTGGTGTGTGTCCTCTGGCTTCATGGATAGATAAAGCTGGGTATCATCTGCGTAACAGTGAAAATTTAAGCAATACCGTCTAATAATACTGCCTAAGGGAAGCATGTATAAAGTGAATAAAATTGGTCCTAGCACAGAACCTTGTGGAACTCCATAATTAACTTTAGTCTGTGAAGAAGATTCCCCATTTACATGAACAAATTGTAATCTATTAGACAAATATGATTCAAACCACCGCAGCGCAGTGCCTTTAATACCTATGGCATGCTCTAATCTCTGTAATAAAATTTTATGGTCAACAGTATCAAAAGCAGCACTGAGGTCTAACAGAACAAGCACAGAGATGAGTCCACTGTCCGAGGCCATAAGAAGATCATTTGTAACCTTCACTAATGCTGTTTCTGTACTATGATGAATTCTAAAACCTGACTGAAACTCTTCAAATAGACCATTCCTCTGCAGATGATCAGTTAGCTGTTTTACAACTACCCTTTCAAGAATTTTTGAGAGAAAAGGAAGGTTGGAGATTGGCCTATAATTAGCTAAGATAGCTGGGTCAAGTGATGGCTTTTTAAGTAATGGTTTAATTACTGCCACCTTAAAAGCCTGTGGTACATAGCCAACTAACAAAGATAGATTGATCATATTTAAGATCGAAGCATTAAATAATGGTAGGGCTTCCTTGAGCAGCCTGGTAGGAATGGGGTCTAATAAACATGTTGATGGTTTGGATGAAGTAACTAATGAAAATAACTCAGACAGAACAATCGGAGAGAAAGAGTCTAACCAAATACCGGCATCACTGAAAGCAGCCAAAGATAACGATACGTCTTTGGGATGGTTATGAGTAATTTTTTCTCTAATAGTTAAAATTTTGTTAGCAAAGAAAGTCATGAAGTCATTACTAGTTAAAGTTAATGGAATACTCAGCTCAATAGAGCTCTGACTCTTTGTCAGCCTGGCTACAGTGCTGAAAAGAAACCTGGGGTTGTTCTTATTTTCTTCAATTAGTGATGAGTAGAAAGATGTCCTAGCTTTACGGAGGGCTTTTTTATAGAGCAACAGACTCTTTTTCCAGGCTAAGTGAAAATCTTCTAAATTAGTGAGACGCCATTTCCTCTCCAACTTACGGGTTATCTGCTTTAAGCTACGAGTTTATGAGTTATACCACGGAGTCAGACACTTCTGATTTAAAGCTCTCTTTTTCAGAGGAACTACAGCATCCAAAGTTGTCTTCAATGAGGATGTAAAACTATTGACGAGATACTCTATCTCCCTTACAGAGTTTAGGTAGCTACTCTGCACTGTGTTGGTATATGGCATTAGAGAACATAAAGAAGGAATCATATCCTTAAACCTAGTTACAGCGCTTTCTGAAAGACTTCTAATGTAATGAAACTTATTCCCCACTGCTGGGAAGTCCATCAGAGTAAATGTAAATGTTATTAAGAAATGATCAGACAGAAGGGAGTTTTCAGGGAATACTGTTAAGTCTTCTATTTCCATACCATAAGTCAGAACAAGATCTAAGATATGATTAAAGTGGTGGGTGGACTCATTTACTTTTTGAGCAAAGCCAATAGAGTCTAATAATAGATTAAATGCAGTGTTGAGGCTGTCATTCTCAGCATCTGTGTGGATGTTAAAATCGCCCACTATAATTATCTTATCTGAGCTAAGCACTAAGTCAGACAAAAGGTCTGAAAATTCACAGAGAAACTCACAGTAACGACCAGGTGGACAATAGATAATAACAAATAAAACTGGTTTTTGGGACTTCCAATTTGGATGGACAAGACTAAGAGACAAGCTTTCAAATGAATTAAAGCTCTGTCTGGGTTTTTGATTAATTAATAAGCTGGAATGGAAGATTGCTGCTAATCCTCCGCCCCGGCCCGTGCTACGAGCATTCTGACAGTTAGTGTGACTCGGGGGTGTTGACTCATTTAAACTAACATATTCATCCTGCTGTAACCAGGTTTCTGTAAGGCAGAATAAATCAATATGTTGATCAATTATTATATCATTTACCAACAGGGACTTAGAAGAGAGAGACCTAATGTTTAATAGACCACATTTAACTGTTTTAGTCTGTGGTGCAGTTGATGGTGCTATATTATTTTTTCTTTTTGAATTTTTATGCTTAAATAGATTTTTGCTGGTTATTGGTAGTCTGGGAGCAGGCACCGTCTCTACGGGGATGGGGTAATGAGGGGATGGCAGGGGGAGAGAAGCTGCAGAGAGGTGTGTAAGACTACAACTCTGCTTCCTGGTCCCAACCCTGGATAGTCACGGTTTGGAGGATTTAAGAAAATTGGCCAGATTTCTAGAAATGAGAGCTGCTCCATCCAAAGTGGGATGGATGCCGTCTCTCCTAACAAGACCAGGTTTTCCCCAGAAGCTTTGCCAATTATCTATGAAGCCCACCTCATTTTTTGGACACCACTCAGACAGACAGCAATTCAAGGAGAACATGCGGCTAAACATGTCACTCCCGGTCCGATTGGGGAGGGGCCCAGAGAAAACTACAGAGTCCGACATTGTTTTTGCAAAGTTACACACCGATTTAATGTTAATTTTAGTGACCTCCGATTGGCGTAACCGGGTGTCATTACTGCCGACGTGAATTACAATCTTGCCAAATTTACGCTTAGCCTTAGCCAGCAGTTTCAAATTTCCTTCAATGTCGCCTGCTCTGGCCCCCGGAAGACAACTGACTATGGTTGCTGGTGTCGCTAACTTCACATTTCTCAAAACAGAGTCGCCAATAACCAGAGTTTGATCCTCGGCGGGTGTGTCGTCGAGTGGGGAAAAACGGTTAGAGATGTGAACGGGTTGGCGGTGTACACGGGGCTTCTGTTTAGGGCTACGCTTCCTCCTCACAGTCACCCAGTCAGCCTGCTTTCCCGGCTGCTCGGGATCTGTCAGGGGGGAACTAACGGCGGCTAAGCTACCTTGGTCCGCACCGACTACAGGGGCCTGGCTAGCTGTAGAATTTTCCACGGTGCGGAGCCGAGTCTCCAATTTGCCCAGCCTGGCCTCCAAAGCTACGAATAAGCTACACTTATTACAAGTACCGTTACTGCTAAAGGAGGCCGAGGAATAACTAAACATTTCACACCCAGAGCAGAAAAGTGCGGGAGAGACAGGAGAAGCCACCATGCTAAATCGGCTAAGAGCTAGTAGCTACGCTAAGCTAGCGGATTCCTAAAAACACGCAAAGTGAATAATGTGTAAATAATTTAGAGGTGATTCAGCAGAAGGAGTGCTTTAGTTAAGGCACGTAAAGATTACACTGGGAAACAAATCGTAATCTAGATAACTAGATCAATCTAACTGCGCAGATTAAACAGCTAACAGATACAGAAAAACACCGCTGTGCTCCGGAACAGGAAGTGTTACAATACCGCAGTGAGAGCCAACCACCAGTAGAGGCAAGCAAGAGGAACTGTATATCCTAATAGCCAAGAGGCCTCTCTGTGCATGTATATGTGCATGCATGAGTACGGCAGAGAACTGACATTTGCCGTTTGGTATGCTTATGTATTTTGAGTCAAGGATGAACTCTGCAAAGATTGAATAGGACAAAACATTTTGGAGAAATAAGTCATATTAGGTAACAACAGTGAACAATGAACATTGTGCTGCAATGCACCATGGGAGTTTGGGGTTTTAAATGTTGTTATTGTGGTTTATGTTAGTTTAACAGTGTTGTCAGTGTTATTGATTAATTATGTTTTTGTGCTTCAATTAGTTTATTCAGTTAAGTGTCATGTTCCTGTTACCATGAGTGAAAAGTGTATTGCTTTTGATGTCTTCAGCCACCATCTCCCTTTGTGCGTATGTAAAATTAAAAGCACCTAGTTGCAGCAGAATGCAGAAAAGATAAAAAGCGGTGCGTGCATAACTTCGATCACGGACAAACTGGAGAGATCTGACATTTAACGTTCGGTATGCTTAATGACACCAAAATGGAATGTTGATAGTACTAATATTTTTGGACAAACTACAGATAAACTACAGATGACCCCCAGGCCTGCCCAGGTGGGCATGATAGAATTTCCGCAGAAGGGAGAGGGCCAACATGAGACACAGTGACACCCAGGAGTGTTCCTCAGGT
Source organism: Thalassophryne amazonica (assembly GCF_902500255.1). Classification (NCBI taxonomy): domain Eukaryota; kingdom Metazoa; phylum Chordata; class Actinopteri; order Batrachoidiformes; family Batrachoididae; genus Thalassophryne; species Thalassophryne amazonica. Next base: position 720,552 of record NC_047113.1, read on the forward strand.
CCATAACCCTCCCAGTCCACCAGATATTAGAAACTCCGGTCCTAATGACGCACATTCAGAATCTGCCACACAGTTTTGGCTGGATGGCAATTCAGCCACATGGGGTGTGCAGCCAGTACATTCTGAGTGGTGGTCCCAAGCCCAGATAAATGAGGAGGATTGATTCAGGAAGGGCATCTGGCATAAAACAAGCCAACCCAACTACGCAGACTAAGAACTGAATTTCCATATTGGATCGGTCGAGGCCCGGGTTAACAGCATCCGCTACCGGTGCTGTTGCTCAACAGGGTGCCGGTGAAAATTGGGCTACTGCTGGGCGAAGATGACGAAGAAGAGGAGGAGAACGTTTCCACAAACAGTGGGAGAAGAAGAAAACTAGAAGGGTGGAAATGAGAGTGGGGACTTTGAATGTTGGTAGTATGACTGGTAAAGGGAGAGAGCTGGCTGATATGATGGAGAGGAGAAAGGTAGACATATTGTGTGTGCAAGAGTCCAAGTGGAAGGGAAGTAAGAGCGGGAGCATTGGCGGGGGGTAGAGGTTGTTGTACCATGGTGAGGACAGGAAGAGAAATGGTGTTGGGGTCATTTTAAAGGAAGAGTATGTTAAAAGTGTGTTGGAGGTTAAGCGAGTGTCTGACAGGGTGATGAGTGTGAAGTTGGTCACCCCTTTGCGTCTGGTGTGCTTGAGGGTTCTTCCTCAGAGGGAGTTTTTTCTTACCACTGTTGATCTGGGGGTTGGTAAGGTTAGACCTTACTTGTGTGAAGCACCTTGAGGCAGCTCTGTTGTGATTTGGTGCTATATAAATGAAAATAGATTGAAAATTGAAATTCAATTGAATATAGGTTGAAGAGGATTTGCAATTCATTGTATTCTGTTTTTATTTACATTTCACACAGTGTCCCAACTTCATTGGAACTGGGTTTGTATTCTGCATTCTCAGGATGTAGAATTACTATTTGATACAAAGGTTAAGATAAAGTCAGCAGGCGACAGAGCTTTTCTTTATTGTGTACCTGTTCTGTGGAATAGTCTATCTGTCGAGATTAAACAGTCCAATTCCACGTAGTCATTCCAGATTAAGGACTCATCTGTTTTTTTCTACCTATTATTTGTGCCCTTACTGCTGGAGAGCAGCTAGCTCAATTAATAAAGAGCTGGCCTGCCACATTGTTTTAGTGCAGTCATCTGAAAATGTGTACTTGCCTCAGATGGGGAAGTAACCTGACTGGTGTCCTGCACTGGGGGACTCATAGACTGTCATCTGTTTGATGCTATGGAATCCGGACATAAGAACAGGCACCAATGGACCTCAGACCCAATATAGGACTTCACTGAACTTTTCCTGGTGGAGTCAGACACAGTCTAACCACATCCAAATTCTATGAAATGTCTCCAATCATGTTAGCTTTCTTTCTGTAATTTTGCGGTCAGAAGATAGTACTACCGTACGTTATTTAGTCTGGCTGATTGACTTCTGCTTTGTTTCTGTCCAAGTGATTATCAATTGAAGGGACACTTGGAAATTTGGAAGCTGGGGCTTGGAATCAGAACTGTCTTTGTAAAGACTATCAAAATTTACTTTCCATTTCACAAGTTCATGTTCTGACTTCTTATTCCTGACACCCACCTCACAAACACTGAACATATACGAGGTCTATTAGAAAAGTATCCGACCTTATTATTTTTTCAAAAACCATATGGATTTGAATCACGTGTGATTGCATCAGACAAGCTTGAACCCTCGTGCGCATGCGTGAGTTTTTCCACGCCTGTCAGTTGCGTCATTCGCCTGTGAGCAGGCTTTGAGTGAGGAGTGGTCCAGCCCCCTCGGCGGATTTTCATTGTCAGGAAATGGCAGAATGATTTGGGCTTTTTTTCCATCAGAATTTTTTCAGAAACTGTTAGAGACTGGCAGGTGGAAACCATTCAAAAAATTTATCTGGCTTTCGGTGAAAATTTTACGGGCTTCACAGAGAATAAGGACTGTTACTACAGCTTAAAGGATGGCTTTAAGGACGCTCGGCGCGCTGCGCTCCGTGCCGCCATCGAGAGCCACAAACCACCGGATCATTTCTAAACGGATGGCTGTCTGGATCCGTGACCATTGTGTGCCATTTCTCTGGTTATCACAAGAGCTGGACATCAACCATTTTCCGGCAGATTTCACTTTTAACAAGAGATTTTGTCATGGAAAGCCGAACGGAGGCTTCGCGCGTCACGACCGATTTGCTGATGGAGCGAGACAAAGGAACACCTCCGTTTTGGTCTCACAGGACGGCTTTGAGATGGTGTTCAGACAGCTGTCGGTGGTTTTTGCATCGAGTGATTATCCGAGAAATTGTGGATGTGCCTGGACATGCCAGAACATGTCCCGTGAGGCTTCATCATGGCGTTGCTGTGCGCCATGCGGCAGCGCCGTGACGCGCGAAGCCTCCGCACCTCTTTCCATGACAAAATCTCCCGTAACAGTGGAATGTGCCGTTCATTTCCAAACTGGACGCTGTGTTTTATCCGGGACGTCGTCTGACTAGCACAGGAATTGTGAAAAGTCGTGGACATCAGCACTTTTTCGGCACATTGAGACAGACGTGCGGAGGAATTCCACGCGTCACGGCGGTGCCGCAAGGCGCACAGCAACGCCATGATGAAGCCTCACGGGACATGTTCTGGCATGTCCAGGCACATCCACAATTTCTCGGATAATCCCTCAATGGAAAAACCACCGACACTGAAAAGGCTTTCCTATCTTATTATCTTATCTTGTATTTTTATTCATAAAGACATACCCCTTATAAATTAGTGTTTTGTTTTTGGATACATTGAGGGTAAAATTAAGTGGCAAGTGAAGTCAGTTTTTCTATCAAAAGTAAATTTTGTGGATGTCAGTGTCTTTGCATTTATTTCTCACAACAGAGGAACGGTGGCCCAAAAAACTTGGTACTAGTTAGAAGACTACCTCGTCCAACTGATAAGCATGTGTTATGTCTTCTCCAGACTATCAGCTATTTGATAATATGACTCATGTGTGTCACATGCACCCGGGGCACAGTGAATCAGTCTAGAAAGTGATTTACTAAGCCCCAGTATCGAGTGGATGACAAATATTACTTGTTGAAGCTTATACATTTATTTTTCCATTAATTATTTCTATAATTTGAGTATATTATCAGGTTGTCCTAAAGGTTCCCTGAAAAGCCTTCAGTTAATTCAAAATGCTGTAGCTAGAGTACTGACGGGGACTAGAAGGAGAGAGCATATCTCACCCATATTGGCCTCTCTTCATTGGCTTCCTGTTAATTCTAGAATAGAATTTAAAATTCTTCTTCTTACTTATAAGGTTTTGAATAATCAGGTCCCATCTTATCTTAGGGACCTCATAGTACCATATCACCCCAATAGAGCGCGTCGCTCTCAGACTGCAGGCTTACTTGTAGTTCCTAGGGTTTGTAAGAGTAGAATGGGAGGCAGAGCCTTCAGCTTTCAGGCTCCTCTCCTGTGGAACCAGCTCCCAATTCAGATCAGGGAGACAGACACCCTCTCTACTTTTAAGATTAGGCTTAAAACTTTCCTTTTTGCTAAAGCTTATAGTTAGGGCTGGATCAGGTGACCCTGAACCATCCCTTAGTTATGCTGCTATAGACTTAGACTGCTAGGGGGTTCCCATGATGCACTGAGTGTTTCTCTTTTTGCTCTGTATGCACCACTCTGCATTTAATCATTAGTGATTGATCTCTGCTCTCTTCCACAGCATGTCTTTTTCCTGGTTCTCTCCCTCAGCCCCAACCAGTCCCAGCAGAAGACTGCCCCTCCCTGAGCCTGGTTCTGCTGGAGGTTTCTTCCTGTTAAAAGGGAGTTTTTCCTTCCCACTGTAGCCAAGTGCTTGCTCACAGGGGGTCGTTTTGACCGTTGGGGTTTTTCCATAATTATTGTATGGCCTTGCCTTACAATATAAAGCGCCTTGGGGCAACTGTTTGTTGTGATTTGGCGCTATATAAATAAAATTGATTTGATTTGATTTTATATAAACAACTGTTTTCACGTTTGAACAGAAATTATGACAGTTGTATTTATAATAGCTTCTAAAGGACTTATATTATTATATAAGACACTCACACATTACATAGCTGGTCTGATGGATTATAGTATATATATATGCATCAGCATATATTTCATAATTTTGAACAAACCTTTATAGTCGTGTTTTTTCCTGATATTCTAAGTTGATTCACACTGCCCCATGAATTAGTGTCCAGGGTGCAGTGAATCAAAAATTTTAAAATCGATTTTAAACACCTGTAAATTACACTTTGGGAGACATAAATAACACAGCCTTATAAACAATAACTTGCTGTATTAAATCCACAATAGAATGGCCTAAACCTATGCATAATGTATTTATGCTGCCCAAAACATTTCTGATCCACTGTGCCCCAGCTTCCCCTACTTTGTTTAATTTGTCGTATTGTCCCTCTGAGTCTGGTCTGCTTGAGGTTTCTTCCTACAAACAAAAAATGGTTGAGGGAGTTTTTCCTTACCGCTGTTGCTAATGTGCTCGCTCAGGGGGGTATGTTTAGACCTTTGTGATGTGCCTTGGAGTGATTTTTGTTGTGATTTGGGGGTATATAAATAAACTGAATTGATGATAATTTAACAACTTGATTAACATGGTGTATTTCCAAGGACTTAGTTCTTCATTTTTTTTCCCCTTATCTTTCTTTGTTTTTTTGTTAGTTAGTTTTTTTTTTGTCTTTTGTCTGCCCCCAGTTGGCACAGGGCACTCTGCATAGGGAACTGTTGAAACATTGGAATAGCCTGTTGCCCTGCATGTGGCAACCCCAGTTCTACATAATGGTGCAAATAAGAGTGTGACAAGAGGGTAAAAAATAAAGGTGTTGTTTTTGCCTGGAACCTTGCTGCAACAGGAAGTCTGTATATATAGCAACAAAAAAATAACAAAAGCAAGGCTAAGTAGTGACTTTCAACATATATTTTTTTCAACTTTTCAATAGAAAATAAGTAAGAACAACTGTAAAATTGAGTATGAGTAAATTCAGTTCTAAGCATTGTAGAAGTAATATTGAATCATTATTCTAACACATTTGGCAATGCATCACATACAAGTATATACCATATTGGCCCACAGGTTTGTCTAAATTGTGGAGAATTTATTAAAAAAGTCATTTTTCTCCAAGATTAGCACAGTTTGAAAACAACATTGAATGAAACAATTCTTAAACAAAGATATAAACAGGTCAAAACAGACAAACTATCATATATGTTGTTCTTAATGCAAAAGTGAATTTACAGTTCAAATTTCTAATTGATACATTTATTAGTCTTTGAGATATTAGATGCTAGAAAAGCACTTACAATTTATTGTGAAATGTTAGGGTCGGGACACTAGATGAGACTTGTCTAAAAGCATAGTTTAACATCTGATTTCTTTACATAACAGAGAGGAACGTAGCTGATATTACAGATGGCTTACTAGAATCACCAAAGAGGAGAATATTTCATTTGTGATGACAAACCAAAGCAGACACAGACTCTTCGACCATTGAGGTTCATCTTCTTGATGAAGCGAGGAATTGACTTCCTGAAAGTTGTGTAGCGGTAAGGGTAGGTTGGGGTGTCTTGTACAAACATCATGTAGGCCTGTTTCTTTGGCATCAGAAGATGTCGTTTAGCAACCTGTACACCATCTATGGTGACAACATCACGCTTGTTTGGCATTTGGCATGTTACATCATCTCTTCTCATGAAGTCCTTAATCGCAGATCTCCATCTCTGTCGCTGCTCTACATTTCTTCTGTGAACAGTCTTTGCCCTCTTTGTCTGTCTCCTTTAAAAGGCTGCAGCCTTGTTAGGACTTGCATTTTTCAGAAGGTGGCTCATGGTTTCTGCCCATTTGTTTGGGGACTGTGGAATGGCCGTGCATGCTCTCTGAGCTCGCTTCCTAACTGCATTCTTCTGAACACTTTGTCTTCTGAGTTTCTGCTGCAGTGTCTTCACTTTAGACCTCAGCACTGTGGTTTCATCTTGTCCATCATCGGACTCATCATCTGAGCTTGAGGAAATGGGTCTGTTGGATTGGCGTGGTTTGCGCTTTCCTTCAACTACTTTAGCAGCTACTTCTCCTCTTTCTTTCTTTTTCTGTAAGCAGCTTTATGCAGCCTCTCCTTCTCCTTCATCTCTGCAACCAACTTGGGGTTGTCCTTACATTTCTTCTTCAGTTGAGCTCTGTACTTGTTCTTTTGTGCATACACTGCATCAGACTTGTGAGCTTGCCAAAATCTGCGCTGCCTGGCCGCACCAGCAGAGACAGGAGTAGTCTGTGGGGCTTTGTACACTGACTGTCTAGCATTTCTCCTTGTCTGAGGTTTAGGGAATGGTATCTTCACTGTGAGCTTCTCCATACTTCTGAAATGAAACACCATTGCTGGTCAAACTTTGCTTTTCTAGACTGTGTCCCGACCCTAACAGTTCCTTTCCTTGTATACAAGGCACCTCATCACATTGCTTGAACACATCCTGCTTCACTGCAGCATTCTCTGACTCCACTGTCAGGTGCTCCTATGCATACAGGGCTATTACAACATGAATTTAACATTACGTACCATATTTTTAGATATGGAGTTGTGTGGCCTCTTGAAAAATGCATTCTGAATATTCATATATAATCAATCTACAAATAGAACTATCTTGAGAAATGAACAGCAGTGAAAAGAACTATTGGTTTAAAGCCAGAAAGCTGCAGGTGGTAAGCATGGGCGCAAAACAGAAGGCATTAGGGTTGGGACAGAATGTTAGGGTCGGGACATGCAACCAATTTCAATGTTAGCTGTAAATACAAAAAGGTCACATTGGCACAGTTTGACATGTACATGGAGTATCAACATACAAGTGGTAGTGAATGAATCAGAACGGCCATGGCTGCATCTGAGCACACTTTCCCATGGCAAATTATTACACATTATTTTAAAGTGGAGACCTTTACATTGATTAAAAAATGCATGTCACACTAAAGTGCTAAAAAATGACGATTTCCTAGTTGTTCAATCAATCAATCAATTTTATTTATATAGCGCCAAATCACAACAAACAGTTGCCCCAAGGCGCTTTATATTGTAAGGCAAAGCCATACAATAATTACGTAAAAACCCCAACGGTTAAAAACGACTCCCTGTGAGCAAGCACTTGGCGACAGTGGGAAGGAAAAACTCCCTTTAACAGGAAGAAACCTCCAGCAGAACCAGGCTCAGGGAGGGGCAGTCTTCTGCTGGGACTGGTTGGGGCTGAGGGAGAGAACCAGGAAAAAGACATGCTGTGGAAGAGAGCAGAGATCAATCATTAATGATTAAATGCAGAGTGGTGCATACAGAGCAAAAAGAGAAAGAAACACTCAGTGCATCATGGGAACCCCCCAGCAGTCTAAGTCTATAGCAGCATAACTAAGGGATGGTTCAGGGTCACCTGATCCAGCCCTAACTATAAGCTTTAGCAAAAAGGAAAGTTTTAAGCCTAATCTTAAAAGTAGAGAGGGTGTCTGTCTCCCTGATCTGAATTGGGAGCTGGTTCCACAGGAGAGGAGCCTGAAAGCTGAAGGCTCTGCCTCCCATTCTACTCTTACAAACCCTAGGAACTACAAGTAAGCCTGCAGTCTGAGAGCGAAGCGCTCTATTGGGGTGATATGGTACTATGAGGTCCCTAAGATAAGATGGGACCTGATTATTCAAAACCTTATAAGTAAGAAGAAGAATTTTAAATTCTATTCTAGAATTAACAGGAAGCCAATGAAGAGAGGCCAATATGGGTGAGATATGCTCTCTCCTTCTAGTCCCCGTTAGTACTCTAGCTGCAGCATTTTGAATTAACTGAAGGCTTTCAGGGAACTTTTAGGACAACCTGATAATAATGAATTACAATAGTCCAGCCTAGAGGAAATAAATGCATGAATTAATTTTTCAGCATCACTCTGAGACAAGACCTTTCTGATTTTAGAGATATTGCGTAAATGCAAAAAAGCAGTCCTACATATTTGTTTAATATGCACATTGAACGACATATCCTGATCAAAAATGACGCCAAGATTTCTCACAGTATTACTAGAGGTCAGGGTAATGCCATCCAGAGTAAGGATCTGGTTAGACACCATCTTTCTAAGATTTGTGGGGCCAAGTACAATAACTTCAGTTTTATCTGAGTTTAAAGCAGGAAATTAGAGGTCATCCATGTCTTTATGTCTGTAAGACAATCCTGCAGTTTAGCTAATTGGTGTGTGTCCTCTGGCTTCATGGATAGATAAAGCTGGGTATCATCTGCGTAACAATGAAAATTTAAGCAATGCCGTCTAATAATACTGCCTAAGGGAAGCATGTATAAAGTGAATAAAATTGGTCCTAGCACAGAACCTTGTGGAACTCCATAATTAACCTTAGTCTGTGAAGAAGATTCCCCATTTACATGAACAAATTGTAATCTATTAGATAAATATGATTCAAACCACCGCAGCGCAGTGCCTTTAATACCTATGGCATGCTCTAATCTCTGTAATAAAATTTTATGGTCAACAGTATCAAAAGCCAGCACTGAGGTCTAACAGAACAAGCACAGAGATGAGTCCACTGTCTGAGGCCATAAGAAGATCATTTGTAACCTTCACTAATGCTGTTTCTGTACTATGATGAATTCTAAAACCTGACTGAAACTCTTCAAATAGACCATTCCTCTGCAGATGATCAGTTAGCTGTTTTACAACTACCCTTTCAAGAATTTTTGAGAGAAAAGGAAGGTTGGAGATTGGCCTATAATTAGCTAAGATAGCTGGGACAAGTGATGGCTTTTTAAGTAATGGTTTAATTACTGCCACCTTAAAAGCCTGTGGTACATAGCCAACTAATAAAGATAGATTGATCATATTTAAGATCGAAGCATTAATTAATGGTAGGGCTTCCTTGAGCAGCCTGGTAGGAATGGGGTCTAATAGACATGTTGATGGTTTGGATGAAGTAACTAATGAAAATAACTCAGACAGAACAATCTGAGAGAAAGAGTCTAACCAAATACCGGCATCACTGAAAGCAGCCAAAGATAACGATACGTCTTTGGGATGGTTATGAGTAATTTTTTCTCTAATAGTTAAAATTTTATTAGCAAGAAAGTCATGAAGTCATTACTAGTTAAAGTTAAAGGAATACTCAGCTCAATAGAGCTCTGACTCTTTGTCAGCCTGGCTACAGTGCTGAAAAGAAACCTGGGGTTGTTCTTATTTTCTTCAATTAGTGATGAGTAGTAAGATGTCCTAGCTTTACAGAGGGCTTTTTTATAGAGCAAAAGACTCTTTTTCCAGGCTAAGTGAAGATCTTCTAAATTAGAGAGATGCCATTTCCTCTCCAACTTACGGGTTATCTGCTTTAAGCTGCGAGTTTGTGAGTTATACCACGGAGTCAGACACTTCTGATTTAAAGCTCTCTTTTTCAGAGGAACTACAGCATCCAAAGTTGTCTTCAATGAGGATGTAAAACTATTGACGAGATACTCTATCTCACTTACAGAGTTTAGGTAGCTACTCTGCACTGTGTTGGTATATGGCATTAGAGAACATAAAGAAGGAATCATATCCTTAAACCTAGTTACAGCGCTTTCTGAAAGACTTCTAGTGTAATGAAACTTATTCCCCACTGCTGGGTAGTCCATCAGAGTAAATGTAAATGTTATTAAGAAATGATCAGACAGAAGGGAGTTTTCAGGGAATACTGTTAAGTCTTCAATTTCCATACCATAAGTCAGAACAAGATCTAAGATATGATTAAAGTGGTGGGTGGACTCATTTACATTTTGAGCAAAGCCAATTGAGTCTAATAATAGATTAAATGCAGTGTTGAGGCTGTCATTCTCAGCATCTGTGTGGATGTTAAAATCGCCCACTATAATTATCTTATCTGAGCTAAGCACTAAGTCAGACAAAAGGTCTGAAAATTCACAGAGAAACTCACAGTAACGACCAGGTGGACGATAGATAATAACAAATAAAACTGGTTTTTGGGACTTCCAATTTGGATGGACAAGACTAAGAGACAAGCTTTCAAATGAATTAAAGCTCTGTCTGGGTTTTTGATTAATTAATAAGCTGGAATGGAAGATTGCTGCTAATCCTCCGCCCCGGCCCGTGCTACGAGCATTCTGACAGTTAGTGTGACTCGGGGGTGTTGACTCATTTAAACTAACTATTCATCCTGCTGTAACCAGGTTTCTGTAAGGCAGAATAAATCAATATGTTGATCATTATTATATCATTTACCAACAGGGACTTAGAAGAGAGAGACCGAATGTTTAATAGACCACATTTAACTGTTTAGTCTGTGGTGCAGTTGAAGGTGCTATATTATTTTTTCTTTTTGAATTTTTATGCTTAAATAGATTTTTGCTGGTTATTGGTGGTCTGGGAGCAGGCACCGTCTCTACGGGGATGGGGTAATGAGGGGATGGCAGGGGGAGAGAAGCTGCAGAGAGGTGTGTAAGACTACAACTCTGCTTCCTGGTCCCAACCCTGGATAGTCACGGTTTGGAGGGTTTAATAAAATTGGCCAGATTTCTAGAAATGAGAGCTGCTCCATCCAAAGTGGGATGGATGGATCAGAAGTGTGTATCTTTTGAACTGATGCTCAGATTGCCCTGAAATTTGAAATAGGCATTGACATAGCAGTTTACAACAAAACATAGCACAAAATGATTAAACACACTTATTGTGTATGTTTTTGTAGCAGATAAAAGTCTGGCTTCACCTGAAAAACACAAAAATTTGCACCAGGCCATAAAGAAACATGCTGGAAAAAACAGCAATTGTATAAAGGTGACAAAAACAGCGTTTTACACAAGATGATCATTTTAAGTGACTAAAAATGGAGTTTTCTACCTCCGTGTTCACAATGGGCCTCATGTATCAATGTTGTGCACTTGTGGCCAAATTTACGGCGTAAACCTGAAATACACCAAAGTCGCCGTGACATGTATCAAGCAGTGCGCACCTGCCCATTTCTGGCATACGCCTGACGTGATCTTGATAAATGTGGCGGGTGGAAACGATCGTAATTATAATAACACGCCCATAATATTCAGACTCTGCTTCAGACACACCCTCATTTTACGACATAGAAGCCGGAAAGACGGTAATGAAAAAGAACTCCACCAATCACGACGCGTGCCAATAGAGCGTCAAAAGCGGCCGTCGTATTAATTGTTTTGTAGTATAATCAAAAAAGTGTTACAGTGGTCCCTCGTTTATCACGGGAGTTATGTTCTAAAAATAGCCTGTAATACGCGAAACCGCGACGTAGTCAGCGTTATTTTTTACAATTATTATAGACGTTTCAAAGCTGTAAAACCCCTCACTACACAGTTTATACACTTTTCTCAATCAGGCATGAACATTTTCTCAGTTTTCTCTCGTGTGTAAACACTCTCAAAGTTCAAACCTTAGTAGGAAAATAAGACCAAACTGTTTTCAGGCCCAAACATTTGTTTGAAAAATAAAAATAGAACGTTTTCCTACAAATAATTATGATGATCAATGAACGAGGTTGGACACATAAGAAATTATTAATAGTGACTGACCAGTATGTCACAGATCGCGCCTCTGTGTCCTGACGCCTTTGTCCACTCACACCTTGCTGCTGCAGGTGTTTGTTTCCGTGTGACAAACACAGTTATGAGTAGTTGCTGGCGCTCTTTTCTCTTCAGGGCAACAAGATTCTTATAAACAGACACACAGAACACTGGAAAAAAAAAGCATGCAAAATTGGACTAAAGAAATCCACGAAACGACGAGGCCGCGAAAGGTGAACGGTGTTATAGCGAGGGACCACTGTATACTCTTTTCACGTGTCAATAATTCTTGACATGTGGATATTTGCTTGCTCAATTAATAAGACGCCTAATTTTTCAGATTTCTGTATTCTTAAGATGTATTTATTATTTTATTGTGACAAACGAATGGAGACGACAAAACCTGATTGCAGCACGGGCGAAGGGAATGAGAACACTACAGTTGTAATTATCAATTCATTGTCTAAAACGATCACACCACATAAAGTTAAGCTCAGCGCTGCTCTGGCTCCAGGCTGTGGAGAAAAAGACGAGCACGCTTTCTTTGGCAGTCAGCGCCACAGATCGTGCTCCATAACATCCCACAAAGGCGGGATTTGTATTGATTATTATGTAGTATAATCAGGAAAGTGTTATATATGCATTGATTTGTATAATGGCACTGTTTATCATGTTGATCATCTTCATTTTATGTGGATTCCAGCACTGGTTCATTTTGGTGTATAATTTACGCCACCTCTCGACCTGGTGTATATTTTCAGCGCAGCGTACGCCAACAACCACATTGATAATGCCAAGTAGCGCAGCCGTTTTGGCGTACACCCCATATACGCTCCAATACGCAACGTTGATACATGAGGCCCTTATGAGGAGAAATGGTGGCAAACATACAGCATGAATGGAGCAATGTTTCAAAAATACCAAACATTGCATGCAGTAGGTAAAAAGGGGTATTCCACATTTAAATGTGGTCACGCACATCCACACCCAAACCTCACCTGTGCTGAACCTACACTAACCTGTGTCAGCAGGGATACATGATGCATAAACCATTCACCCTGTGAAAGCTTTGCCATTTAGCTGCAGGAAGTGAAATACAGAGCAGAGAGCAAGAAGGAGGGAGAGAAAGGATGCAAACAAGTAAATGTGCATCCAGACATTCCATCGCAAAACAGCTGACAAGCCAACACAGATTCTGCAGCGTGAAGGTGAGGCAGTGCTGCTCCCAACTATTATTCATGGCAGTCTCCATCATGTTCAGAGGCCATAGATGGAGAATTATCTTGTTTGTGCCCAAAGTGATTTTATTGTGCTTTTCTTATTTCCATGGAAACAGTTTTAACACTATCTTCTGAAGCTCATGCCCAACATTAGCTCAGATTCTTTATGCATTCTAGTCAAAGAGGAGGACCAAGTGGTAAGCTTTGACTGTGTGAATGAGCCACACCCAGAAGAAAAACAGCTGCAGTTCCTTGACTGGCAGTGTGAGGCTACCTCCAAGAAAGAGCAGGTTCCCATGGAAGCCCATGTTAAAATGTCCATCTTCAAAGCAGAAATAAACATGTTTGCAGAATGGTAGAAAAAAAAGGGTTTGGTCGCTATTGTTAGTAACCAGTCCATGAAAAATATACAGTACAGGAGGGGATTTTTTTTTTTTGAGTTCTTTGTTTAAGATTTTTTAGCCGTACATTAATAATTAGCATAATTAGGCACATGACCAGTTTGAGTAACAGCTCACTGAGCCAAGAGTTCAGACTCAGACGTCACTTGTGCTTTGTCCACAAAAAAAAATGGAACTAACCCTACAATATCTTTAATTTGTCATTTTCAAAAAAGTTGCCGTAACACACCACCATTTTAAGAAATATCTGGAAACACACGAAACCACTGAAAACAACTGAAAATGCTGTAGTATATATGCCAGGCCTGTATTGGTGCTATCTCCTGGGTGCCCTACTGGTTGCTCTCTATGGGTGGATCTAAGAGCTTGTAGCTACTATTTGCTGCTCATTGTTTCTGTGTAGGCTCTCAGTTGTCCAGGTGGTTTCCATAGTAGAGAAGCTTGAATCTTCGACTGGACTGGGTTTGCTTGACGCGAGGACGTTTCGCTTCAAAATCGCAGAAGACCGCTACAAGAGTCAAGACAGAAGTCAGACTTCCAGAGCAAGAATTTTAGCTGAGGAACCTTCTGCGATTTGAAGCGAAGCGTCCTCGCGTCAAGCAACCCAGTCCAGTCGAAGATTCAAGCTTCTCTACTTTGCTGCTCATTGTAACAGAAGAGGAGCAGAAGATTTTGGTGTAGGAGCTCCAATAAGCTCAGCAGCTTCTGCAGCACAAACACAAGTTTGTAGTCTCCTATTGGATCGAATGGGCTCTCAACAGGGCACTCTCTGTCTTTCTCTCTGCTGGTGTGTGGAATGGGGGAGTTTCACACACCAGCTCGTTTGGTTGCTTTTTGACTGACTCTTGCTGGCCTCTACTGGTGGTTGGCTTTCACTGCGTATTGTATCACTTCCTGTTCCGGAGCACAGCGGTGTTTTTCTGTATCTGTTAGCTGTTAATCTGCGCAGTTAGATTGATCTAGTTATCTAGATAACGATTTGTTCACAGTGTAATCTTTACGTGCCTTAACTAAAGCACTCCTCTGCTGAATCACCTCTAAATTATTTACACATTATTCACTTTGTGTGTTTTTAGGAATCCGCTAGCTTAGCGCAGCTACTAGCTCTTAGCCGGTTTAGCATGGTGGCTTCTCCTGTCTCTCCCGCACTTTTCTGCTCTGGGTGTGAAATGTTTAGTTATTCCTCGGCCTCCTTTAGCAGTAACGGTACTTGTAATAAGTGTAGCTTATTCGTAGCTTTGGAGGCCAGGCTGGGCAAATTGGAGACTCGGCTCCGCACCGTGGAAAATTCTACAGCTAGCCAGGCCCCTGTAGTTGGTGCAGACCAAGGTATCTTAGCCACCGTTAGCTGTCCTCCAGCAGATCCCGAGCAGCCAGGAAAGCAGGCCGGCTGGGTAACTGTGAGGAGGAAGCGTAGTCCTAAACAGAAGCCCCCTGTACACCACCAACCCGTTCACATTTTCTAACCATTTTTCCCCACTCGGGACACACCCACCGAGGAACAAACTCTGGATATTGGCGACTCTGTTTTGAGAAATGTGAAGTTAGCGACACCAGCAACCATAGTCAATTGTCTTCCAGGGGGTCAGAGCAGGGCGACATTAAAAGGAAATTTGAAAACTGCTGGCTAAGGCTAAGCGTAAATTGGTAAGATTGTAATTCACGTCGGCAGTAATGACACCCGGTTACGCCAATCGGAGGTCACTAAATTAACATTGAATCGTGTGTAACTTTGCAAAAACAATGTCGGACTCTGTAGTTTTCTCTGGGCCCCTCCCCAAGTCAGACCAGAGTGACATGTTTAGCCGCATGTTCTCCTTGAATTGCTGGCTGTCTGAGTGGTGTCCAAAAAATGAGGTGGGCTTCATAGATAATTGGCAAAGCTTCTGGGGAAAACCTGGTCTTGTTAGGAGAGACGGCATCCATCCACTTTGGATGGAGCAGCTCTCATTTCTAGAAATCTGGCCAATTTTATTAACCCTCCAAACCGTGACTATCCAAGGTTGGGACCAGGAAGCAGAGTTGTAGTCTTACACAGCTCTCTGCAGCTTCTCTCCCCCTGCCATCCCCTCATTACCCCATCCCTGTAGAGATGGTGCCTGCTCCCAGACCACCAACAACCAGTAAAAATCTATTTAAGCATAAAAATTAAAAAAGAAAAAATATATAGCACCTTCACTGCTCCACAGACTAAACAGTTAAATGTGGTTTATTAAACATTAGGTCTCTCTCTTCTAAGTCCCTGTTAGTAAATGATATAATAATTGATCAACATATTGATTATTCTGCCTTACAGAAACCTGGTTACAGCAGGATGAATATGTTAGTTGTAATGAGTCAACACCCCCGAGTCACACTAACTGCCAGAACGCTTGTAGTACGGGCCGGGGCGGAGGATTAGCAGCAATCTCCATTCCAGCTTATTAATTAATCAAAGACCCAGACAGAGCTTTAAATTCATTTGAAGCTTGACTCTTAGTCTTGTCGCATCCAAATTGGAAGTCCCAAAAACCAGTTTTATTTGTTGTTATCTATCGTCACCTGGTCGTTACTGTAAGTTTCTCTGTGAATGTCAGAACCTTTTGTCTGACTTAGTGCTTAGCTCAGATAAGATAATTAAAGTGGGGCGATTTTAACATCCACATAGATGTTGAGGAATGACAGCCTCAACACTGCACTTTAATCTATTATTAGACTCAATTGGCTTCGCTCAAAATGTAAATGAGTCCATCCACCACTTTAACCATACTTTAGATCTTGTTCTGACATATGGTATGGAAATTGAAGACTTAACAGTATTCCCTGAAAACCCTAACACTTCTGTCTGATCATTTCTTAATAACATTTACATTTTTTTTTTCTTTAATATTTATTTCATTCATTTAAAAGAAAAACAGAAAAGCAAAAAACAAAAGCACCACAATACCAGAATGAAAAGGAGCAGAAAGAAGAACAAGTCTTATGATTTCTGCCCCTTTTAACAATACAATCTTTCAATATACAGCATCATAGTCAACATTATTAACAGATTGCATTTCTTTAACTTGTCACATACACTGACCCATTCATAATTATGACCATTAATTAATAGATTACCATCCTGACAGGTTACATTTAAACTAAGACACTCCAAACATTATTAACAGTTTACTTTTTTTTTTTTGTGACTTTCTTGCAGCCCACTGACTTACTTCATAGTTTCATACTTACTTAATACATCTAATTTAATATGTTTTTTAAATAATTTAAGCGACCTTAATTCTTTAATTTCTTATAAGATTGTTCCATAATTTGACACCATTTACTGCAATACTCCTTTCCTTTACTTGGTTCTAAATCTTGGTTTTTTAAAGACTTCTATTCCTTTCAATTTATAACTGCTTACTCTTTTTTCAAACATATTTTGAATGTTTGTTGGTAAAGTATTTTTATTAACTTGGTACATCGTTTGTAATATTTTCAAATCAACTAAATCATGAAATTTAAGTACCCTATACTTAATAAACAATGGATTAGATGAATCTCTAAAACCACTGTTACTAATCACTTTTAAAGCTCTTTTCTGCAAAATAAATAAAGGTTGTATATAGGTTGTATATGTTGATCCCCAGATTTCTACACAGTAAGTTAAATATGGGACAATCAATGAATTGTACAATGTTAATAAACCATAACTATTTAATGAATATTTTACTTTATGCAAAACAGCAATGGCTTTTGCTATTTTTCCTTTTATCAATCAATCAATCAATTTTTTTTATATAGCGCCAAATCACAACAAACAGTTGCCCCAAGGCGCTTTATATTGTAAGGCAAGGCCATACAATAATTATGTAAAACCCCAACGGTCAAAAACGACCCCCTGTGAGCAATTTATGTAATTTATGTGTGACTTCCATGTAAGATCTTCATCAATCATGACTCCTAAAAATTTCATTTCTTTTACCCTTTGTATATCCATTCCATCTATTTGTAATGACACATTATTTTCTTTCGCTCTATCATTAAACAATATGAAATTTGTCTTATTAATATTTAGTGACAATCTGTTTATATCAAACCAATGTTTAACTTTTTCCAACTCTGTATTTATCACCTGTGCTACTTCCTGTATATCTGATCCAGAGTAAAACAGCGTTGTATCATCAGCAAATAAAATGCTGCCAAGCACATTGGATACATTCACAAAATCATTGATATACAAAATAAACAGTTTGGGTCCAAGTACCGATCCTTGTGGTACTCCATAAATAATGTTACACAATTCTGATTTGGTATTATTATCTGAACAACTGTTTTCTATTTTCTAAGTAGCTTTTACCCACTGATGTGCAACACCTCTTATTCCATATTGTTGTAACTTGTGGAGCAATCTTGAGTGGTCTATAACATCAAAAGCCTTTTTCAGGTCAATAAAAATACTTACAAAATAATCCTTATTATCTATTGTTGTTGATATTTTCTCTATTAGTTCCATAATTGCCATAGCTGTCGAATGTTTTGTTCTGAATCCATACTGAGCATTATTTAAAATATGATGTTTCTCAATAAATTATCCAATCTTGTTACAAAAACTTTTTCCATAATTTTAGAAAACTGTGGAAGCAATGATACTGGCCTGTAATTAGAAAAATTATGTTTGTCTCCATTTTTATATAATGGGACTACCTTAGCAATTTTCATTTCATCTGGAAAAACCCCAGTTGACAGAGACAGATTACAAATATAAGTAAATGGTTCAATAACAATTTCTATTATACTTTTTACAGTCATCATGTCTAAATCTTCATGGTCAGTTGATCTTTTGCTTACACAGTTTTTTACAATATTTCTTATTTCATCTTTTTCCACATTGTCCAGGAAAATACTATTGACCATATTTACCAATGTACATAATTTATCTTCTATTATTGGTTTATTTCCCACCAGACTTGACCCTACATTTGAAAAATAATCATTAACCCATTTGCAACTTCTTTTATATCATATATCTCTTTATTTTCCTTAACAAAGTAATTTGGAATAGTTTCTTTCGTTCCATCACTATCAATCACACTTTTTATAATTCCCCATGTTACCCTCATATTATCTTTACTCTTATTTAGTTTTTCACTGTAATAATCTTTTTTTGTTTCCTAATTATTGTTAATAGTTTTATTTTATATTTTTTGTATTATGTTCTGATTCCTTTGTTTGCAATTTTAAAAAGCACCTGTATAAATAGTTTTTCTTTGCACAAGCATTTTTTATTCCCTTGTCAGCCATGGTTTATTTACTCTTTTCTTACTAATTTCAATTAATTTACAATTTTTATTGTATGATTTCATCAATATTTTCATAAATGAGTTATATGCTACATTAACATCACTGACATAAACTTCTTCCCAGTTTTGATTTTTAAGGTCATATTTTAATGCCTCTAAGGCTTTTACTGACTTATCTCTTTTAAAGTTTATATCAGTTTTTTTGTTGTACCTATTTTTATATTTAAATATTGAAAAAATTGGTAAATGGTCGCTAATATCTGTCATGAAGATCCCATTCTTGATAATTTCATCTGTTCTGTTTGTAAATATATTATCAATTACCGTTGCACTTTGCGATGTAATTCTGGTTGGTTTTGTTATCAAGGGAATAACCCCAAACTATACATTGTATTCACAAAATCACTTGATCTTTGGCAGCTGGAGCTTTCTATGTTAATATTAAAGTCCCCACACATAAAAAGCGTTTTGTTTTTAATTTGATGGAATAATTCAATTATTTTATCTGTAAATTTCACAACACAAGAATCTGGTGCTCTGTATACACAACTAACTAAAATATTCTTAGATGTTTCATGTACAAGTTCCACTGTTACAATTTCTATGACATCATTCATAATTGTCATTTCTTCAACAATTGTACACATCAGATCTGTTTTGTATACAGAGCAATACCACCGCCTTTTTTATATCTTCTGTTTACAAAATACAGCTCATATCCCTCCATTTGAACTTCATCCATGAGATCATCTTTAAGCCAAGATTCAGTGATTGCAACAATACTAAATCTATTTTAAACTGATTTAAATAATCTTTTATTTGTGACATTTTACAATACAAGCTTCGACTGTTTATATGTATGAGTGACAGGGTATCTTCTGCAATTTTTTCACTATTCAGCTGTTCTACTGTATAATACTCACAACCAATCGTTTTTAAGTCAAATATACTTTCATCAATATTAGTGTCTATGTCATATATTTTATCCTCTGTTTCCATGTTTGATCTGATTTTTTGTTGGTCCAATTACCAACAGATGTTATATTTGATTGTCTATTCAGGTCTGTATTTCGTAAGGTCCTCCATGTTTTTGATTTGTATACCGTTTGTTCCTTCTTTCACTCTAATCCACACCCTACCATTCCAGACCCATGTAGCAACAATATGTTTCTGTTTTCTTAGTAGTCTTGCTTCCCTAGCAATATCTGCATTTTTTTTTGTTAGATGCTCATTTATATAGACACTCGTTCCTTTCAAATTCTTTGCCTGTCTTAATAACTCATATTATATTTTCTGCTTGTAAATCGTATAACAATGTTAGATAGTTTATTTTTTCTATCTTTAGTTGGAATAGTATAACAGTCTGATATTGTATCTGATGGATGACAACACCTTTTTGATATAAAAAGTTTGTAACTTGTTGTTCCAATGATTGTCTTTCTTCAGGTGGTGCATCCTCCCACTGGTTCCACCAGAATCCACCACCCTTGCATATGTCCGATGCCTTGTTTCTAGTCCAGATATTATAACGTCATCTTTTCTAGTAAATTGTTCAAGTTCATCTACACGTTGCTCAAGTTTCTTAATGATCTGTCCTTCTCTTTAACCAGATTTTTGGAGTTCTTTAATTTCCACCATCAGTTTGTCTAGATTAGACATGTCTTTTGATATGGTTTAATGAGGTCTTTATCTCCTCTATATCTTCCTCGAGTTTATCTGTTTTCCTGGGTGGTGCCATGCCGACTGTCGTGGCTCAGTATGGCCACTATTGATTACAAAAACAATTCTCACCAGTAGCCTCCACCACCACAGGTCCGGTAGCCGCACCCCAACCCTCCCCGTTGCTAACCTCGTTCACAGCCGCCCCAGCCACGGTCGTAGCCGCCGCCAGCCCTGGATGTAGCCGCTGCTAGCCGCGGATGTAGCCGACGCCTCGGGCCTGGATGTATCGCCGCCACCGATGCCTCTGGCCTGAATGAACCGCCTCCACCGATGCCTCCGCTGCTAGCCTCGGACGTAGCCGCTGTTAACCTCGGATGTAGCCGACGCCTCGGGCCTGGATGTATCGCCGCCACCGATGCCTCGGCCTGGATGAACCGCCTCCACCGATGCCTCCGCCGCCAGCCACGGATGTAGCCGCTGCTAGCCTCGGATGTAGCCGCTGCTAGCCTCGGACGTAGCCGCTGTTAGCCTCAGATCTAGCTGACACCTCGGGCCTGAGGTTTAGCGCTGGGTTTAGTCAGACGCTGGTCCGCTCCTCAACTCGCGTTTTTTCTCAAAATGTGACCCATCTGTGGTGGTGTGCAGCAACTCAGACTCCTCCTGTCGTAGTGTCATGTCAGCACTGACCCTGCTTTCAGCCGCTGGTGTGTACTTTAATGGACTACCCAGCAGTGGGGAATAAGTTTCATTACAGTAGAAGTCTTTCGGAAAGTGCTGTAACTAGGTTTAAGGATATGATTCCTTCTTTGTTATGTTCTCTAATGCCATATACCAACACAGTTCAGAGTAGCTACCTAAACTAATGGTAATGGTACTTGTAATAAGTGTAGCTTATTCGCAGCTTTGGAGGCCAGGCTGGGCGAACTGGAGATTCGGCTCTGCACCTTGGAAAATCCTGCAGCTAGCCAGGCCCCTGTAGTTGGTGCAGACCAAGGTATCTTAGCCACCGTTAGCTGTCCTCCAGCAGATCCCAAGCAGCCAGGAAAGCAGGCCGGCTGGGTAACTGTGAGGAGGAAGCGTAGTCCTAAACAGAAGCCCCCTGTACACCACCAACCCGTTCACATTTCTAACCATTTTTCCCCACTCGGGACACACCCACCGAGGAACAAACTCTGGATATTGGCGACTCTGTTTTGAGAAATGTGAAGTTAGCGACACCAGCAACCATAGTCAATTGTCTTCCGGGGGTCAGAGCAGGCGACATTGAAGGAAATTTGAAACTGCTGGCTAAGGCTAAGCGTAAATTTGGTAAGATTGTAATTCACGTCGGCAGTAATGACACCCGGTTACGCCAATCGGAGGTCACTAAAATTAACATTGAATCGTGTGTAACTTTGCAAAAACAATGTCGGACTCTGTAGTTTTCTCTGGGCCTCTCCCCAATCGGACCGGGAGTGACATGTTTAGCCGCATGTTCTCCTTGAATTGCTGGCTGTCTGAGTGGTGTCCAAAAAATGAGGTGGGCTTCATAGATAATTGGCAAAGCTTCTGGGGAAAACCTGGTCTTGTTAGGAGAGACGGCATCCATCCCACTTTGGATGGAGCAGCTCTCATTTCTAGAAATCTGGCCAATTTTATTAAACCCTCCCAAACCGTGACTATCCAGGGTTGGGACCAGGAAGCAGAGTTGTAGTCTTACACACCTCTCTGCAGCTTCTCTCCCCCTGCCATCCCCTCATTACCCCATCCCCATAGAGACGGTGCCTGCTCCCAGACCCCAACAACCAGTAAAAATCTATTTAAGCATAAAAATTCAAAAAGAAAAAATAATATAGCACCTTCAACTGCACCACAGACTAAAACAGTTAAATGTGGTTTATTAAACATTAGGTCTCTCTCTTCTAGTCCCTGTTAGTAAATGATATAATAATGATCAACATATTGATTTATTCTGCCTTACAGAAACCTGGTTACAGCAGGATGAATATGTTAGTTTAAATGAGTCAACACCCCGAGTCACACTAACTGCCAGAACGCTTGTAGCACGGGCCGAGGGGAGGATAGCAGCAATCTTCCACTCCAGCTTATTAATTAATCAAAGACCCAGACAGAGCTTTAATTCATTTGAAAGCTTGACTCTTAGTCTTGTCCATCCAAATTGGAAGTCCCAAAAACCAGTTTTATTTGTTGTTATCTATCGTCCACCTGGTCGTTACTGTGAGTTTCTCTGTGAATTGTCAGACCTTTTGTCTGACTTAGTGCTTAGCTCAGATAAGATAATTAAAGTGGGCGATTTTAACATCCACATAGATGCTGAGAATGACAGCCTCAACACTGCATTTAATCTATTATTAGACTCAATTGGCTTCGCTCAAAATGTAAATGAGTCCATCCACCACTTTAACCATACTTTAGATCTTGTTCTGACATATGGTATGGAAATTGAAGACTTAACAGTATTCCCTGAAAACCCTAACCCTTCTGTCTGATCATTTCTTAATAACATTTACATTTACTTTAATGGACTACCCAGCAGTGGGGAATAAGTTTCATTACAGTAGAAGTCTTTCGGAAAGTGCTGTAACTAGGTTTAAGGATATGATTCCTTCTTTGTTATGTTCTCCAATGCCATATACCAACACAGTTCAGAGTAGCTACCTAAACTCTGTGAGTGAGATAGATTATCTCGTCAATAGTTTTACATCCTCATTGAGCACAACTTTGGATGCTGTAGCTCCTCTGAAAAAGAGAGCCTTAAATCAGAAGTGCCTGACTCCGTGGTATAACTCACAAACTCACAGGTTAAAGCAGATAACCCGTAAGTTGGAGAGGAAATGGCGTCTCACTAATTTAGAAGATCTTCACTTAGCCTGGAAAAAGAGTCTGTTGCTCTATAAAAAAAAAGCCCTTCGTAAAGCTAGGACATCTTACTACTCATCACTAATTGAAGAAAATAAGAACAGCCCCAGGTTTCTTTTCAGCACTGTAGCCAGGCTGACAAAGAGTCAGAGCTCTATTGAGCTGAGTATTCCTTTAACTAGTAATGACTTCATGACTTTCTTTGCTAATAAAATTTTAACTATTAGAGAAAAAATTACTCATAACCATCCCAAAGACATATCGTTATCTTTGGCTGCTTTCAGTAATGCTGGTATTTGGTTAGACTCTTTCTCTCCGATTGTTGTGTCTGAGTTATTTTCATTAGTTACTTCCTCCAAACCATCAACATGTCTATTAGACCCCATTCCTACCAGGCTGCTCAAGGAAGCCCTACCATTAATTAATGCTTTGATCTTAAATATGATCAATGTATCTTTATTAGTTGGCTATGTACCACAGGCTTTTAAGGTGGCAGTAATTAAACCATTACTTAAAAAGCCATCACTTGACCCAGCTATCTTAGCTAATTATAGGCCAATCTCCAACCTTCCTTTTCTCTCAAAAATTCTTGAAAGGGTAGTTGTAAAACAGCTAACTGATCATCTGCAGAGGAATGGTCTATTTGAAGAGTTTCAGTCATGGTTTAGAATTCATCATAGTACAGAAACAGCATTAGTGAAGGTTACAAATGATCTTCTTATGGCCTCAGACAGTGGACACATCTCTGTGCTTGTTCTGTTAGACCTCAGTGCTGCTTTTGATACTGTTGACCATAAAATTTTATTACAGAGATTAGAGCATGCCATAGGTATTATAGGTACTGCGCTGCGGGGGTTTGAATCATATTTATCTAATAGAATACACTTTGTTCATGTAAATGGGGAGTCTTCTTCACAGACTAAGGTTAATTATGGAGTTCCACAAGGTTCTGTGCTAAGACAAATTTTATTTAGTTTATACATGCTTCCCTTAGGCAGTATTATTAGAAAGCATTGCTTAAATTTTCGTTGTTACGCAGATGATACCCAGCTTTATCTATCCACGAAGCCAGAGGACACACACCAATTAGTTAAACTGCAGGAATGTCTTACAGACATAAAGACATGGATGACCTCTAATTTCCTGCTTTTAAATTCATTTAAAACTGAAGTTATTGTTCTTGGCCCCACAAATCTTAGAAACATGGTGTCTAACCAGATCCTTACTCTGGATGGCATTACCCTGACCTCTAGTAATACTGTGAGAAATCTTGGAGTCATTTTTGATCAGGATATGTCCTTCAATGCGCATATTAAGCAAATATGTAGGACTGCTTTTTTGCATTTGCACAATATCTCTAAAATTAGAAAGGTCTTGTCTCAGAGTGATGCTAAAAAGCGAATCCATGCATTTATTTCCTCTAGCCTGGACTATTGTAATTCATTATTATCAGGTTGTCCTAAAAGTTCCCTGAAAAGCCTTCAGTTAATTCAAAAAGCTGCAGCTAGAGTACTAACGGGGACTAGAAGGAGAGAACATATCTCACCCATATTGGCCTCTCTTCATTGGCTTCCTGTTAATTCTAGAATAGAATTTAAAATTCTTCTTCTTACTTATAAGGTTTTGAATAATCAGGTCCCATCTTATCTTAGGGACCTCTTAGTACCATATCACCCCAATAGAGCGCTTCGCTCTCAGACTGCAGGCTTACTTGTAGTTCCTAGGGTTTGTAAGAGTAGAATGGGAGGCAGAGCCTTCAGCTTTCGGGCTCCTCTCCTCTGGAACCAGCTCCCAATTCGGATCAGGGAGACAGACACCCTCTCTACTTTTAAGATTAGGCTTAAAACTTTCCTTTTTGCTAAAGCTTATAGTTAGGGCTGGATCAGATGACCCTGAACCTGTTGTGTGGGCCGCTGAAGAGGAGGTACTGCTGGCCCACCACCACCAGAGGGCACCCTGCCTGGAGTGCGGGCTCCAGGCACCAGAGGGCGCTGCCGCCTCACAGGAGCAGCCAGAGTGACAGCTGCCGCTCATCATCTTTGACAGCTGTCACCATTCGTCGGATCAGTGTCGGTATATCAGCCAGACGACATCTCCACCTCTTTGCCGAGATATCGTTCGACCCAGAAGGTAACATATCCAGCCAGCGAATTATTCTTTGACTAGAAAATACTTTTTGCCTTTGTACAGAGAGAAGAACAGCAGGAGATTGCTACACGGATAAGTACTTACATTCCTGCAGTGTTTTTCCTGACTAGAGGTGGAGGTGGTGTTTCACCCCACGTGTTGCTGGGTGCAGACGCACCCACATCTGACTGTTTCTGTTCCTCGCCAGCAGTACCGGATCCGACAAGCGGAGGCAGTGGCCACCTGGAGTTCGGGACTTGGCGGCTCCAGTATTCCCGGGGTTCGGTGGCGGAGGAAATCGTGTGGTTGCGGTTCGGCTTGGACGGACGTCTCCTACCTTCGAGCCTGCCCACACGACACCGTTGTGATTGACTTATCGCTACAATTATTATTATTGGTTGTGATTGTTGTGCTTGTTTCACAACAGTAAAGTGTTGATATTTGACTTCCTCCATTGTCCGTTCATTTACGCCCCCTGTTGTGGGTCCGTGTCCCTACACTTTCACAACAGGATATCTCGGCCAACGTCATGGATCCCGAGGGGCATCAACCGGCTGTTGAACGGCCAATGGAAGACCAGGGCACGCAGGCGTCCGCCGGAGGGGTGATCGGTGAGTTGCAGCGGATCCTCACCGCTTTCACGACTCGGTTGGATTTGATGACCGAGCAGAACGTCCTCCTGAACCGCAGGGTGGGCGCCGCTGCGGCTCTCCCTCCCGTCGACCCTGCGTGTAACAGCGACGTTCCACTGGTCGTTCAACGACCCCTCCCACCTTCCCCGGAAGCATACATAAGCCCCCCAGAGCTGTACGGAGGCTGTGTGGAGACGTGCGCGGATTTCCTTATGCAGTGTTCGCTCGTCTTCGCACAGCGTCCCGTCATGTACGCGACTGACGCTAGCAAAGTAGCTTATGTGAGAAATCTGCTTCGTGGTGAGGCACGCGCTTGGGCTACAGCGCTCTGGGAGCAAAATTCACGGCTCCTTCAGACATATGATGGGTTTGTGAGGGAGTTCAGAACAGTGTTCGATCACCCAAATAGAGGAGAGACCGCTTCAGCCGTGCTGCTGTCAATGAGACAGGGGCGCCGGAGCGCAGCTGCCTATGCAGTCGACTTCCGCATCGCGGCTGCGAGGTCAGGCTGAAATAGCACTGCCCTCTGCGTCGCCTTTGTAAACGGACTGTCATTGGTTCTAAAGGAGCACCTGGTGGCTAAGGACGAACCGCGGGATTTAGATGGGCTTATCGATCTCGTCATACGATTGGACAATCGGTTGGAAGAACGCCGTCGGGAACGAGACGAAGGGCGTGGCCGGGCACGCGCCGTCCCTCTCCCTTCCGGTTCCGATCGCGCTCCGCCCTCCCCACGCTCCACGGTCCTTGCGCCCCGTGTGGTTACAGCTCCCCCTGCTGACGAAGCTATGGACACGAGCAGGGCCACATTTAGAGCACCAAATAGGCAGAGGAGGCTGGACCACGGGGCGTGTTTTGTTTGTGGCTCGATAGAGCATCAATTGAGAGACTGCCCCGAGCGGTTAAACACCAACACCCGCCCCTAGAGACTGGGCTAGGGGTGGGCCGAGACATTCGCGTGGGACACACCCACATTGCCACTCGACTCCCAGTTACAATCCTTTATGAGGATTTAACCCTGAAGGCCCCAGCACTGGTGGACACGGGCTCTGAAGGGAATCTGTTAGACAGCAGATGGGCCAGGGAGATAGGGTTCCCTCTGGTGGCGCTTACCTCGCCTGTGCAGGTGCGGGCACTAGATGGCTCCCTACTCCCTCCAATCACTCACAAGACACCACCAGTAACCCGGGAGGAGATCGAGTTTTTTTTTACTCCAGCCACCTCCCGTGTGGTTTTAGGATTTCCCTGGATGTTGAAACACAACCCCCGGATCGATTGGCCGTCCGGGGTAGTGGTTCAGTGGAGCGAGACCTGCCATCGGGTATGTTTAGGTTCCTCGGTTCCTCCCGGTTCCCAGGCCAGGGAGGAGGTCAGAGCCCCGCCCAATCTAGGGGCGGTGCCGGTGCAGTACCATGACCTTGTGGAGGTGTTTAGCAAGGACCGGGCGCTCACCCTTCCCCCGCACCGCCCGTATGATTGTGCCATTGATTTGGCTCCGGGCGTTGAGTTCCCGTCCAGTAGACTGTACAACCTCTCACGACCCGAGCGCGAAACAATGGAGACCTACATCCGGGACTCTTTGGCTGCCGGGTTGATCCGGAATTCCACCTCCCCGATGGGTGCGGATTTCTTTTTTGTGGGGAAAAAGGATGGCGGGCTACGTCCATGCATCGATTACAGGGGGCTGAATGAGATCATGGTTCGTAACCGATACCCCTTACCCTTGTTGGATTCTGTGTTCACGCCCCTGCATGGAGCCAAAATATTCACCAAGCTTGATCTGAGGAATGCGTATCACCTGGTTCGGATCCGGAAGGGAGACGAGTGGAAGACAGCATTTAACACCCCGTTAGGTCACTTTGAGTACCTGGTCATGCCGTTCGGTCTTAAAACGCTCCCGCGACGTTCCAAGCATTGGTTAATGACGTCTTGCGGGACTTCCTGCACCGATTCGTCTTCGTATATCTGGACGATATACTCATCTTTTCTCCGGATCCTGAGACCCATGTCCGGCATGTACGTCAGGTCCTGCAGCGGTTGTTGGAGAACCGGCTGTTTGTGAAGGGCGAGAAGTGCGAGTTTCACCGCACTTCTTTGTCCTTCCTGGGATTTATCATTTCCCCTAACTCCGTCGCTCCTGATCCGGCCAAGGTTGCGGCGGTGAGAGACTGGCCCCAACAACAGTTCCTCGGCTTTGCTAATTTCTACAGGAGGTTCATTAAGGGCTATAGTCAGGTAGCTAGCCCCCTGACAGCCCTGACCTCACCAAAAGTCCCCTTCACCTGATCGGATCGTTGCGATGCCGCGTTCAAGGAGTTGAAACGGAGCTTCTCGTCTGCACCTGTTCTGGTGCAGCCCGATCCTAGTCACCAGTTGGTGGTTGAAGTGGACGCCTCGGACTCAGGGATAGGAGCTGTGCTCTCCCAGAGCGGGAAGACCGATAGGGTCCTTCACCCGTGTGCCTATTTTTCCCGCAGGTTGACCTCGGCCGAACAGAACTATGACGTCGGCAATCGAAAACTCCTTGCGGTGAAAGAGGCTCTTGAAGAGTGGAGACATCTGTTGGAGGGAACGTCCGTGCCATTCACGGTTTTCACTGACCACCGGAACCTGGAGTATATCAGGACCGCCAGGCGGCTGAACCCCAGGCAAGCCCGCTGGTCACTGTTCTTCGGCCGTTTTGACTTTCGGATCACCTACCGTCCCGGGACCAAAAACCAGAAATCGGATGCTTTGTCCCGGGTACATGAAGATGAAGTCAAGGCGGAGTTGTCGGATCCACCGGAACCCATCATCCCGGAGTCCACTATCGTGGCCACCCTCACCTGGGACGTAGAGAGAACCGTCCGGGAGGCCCTGGCACGAAGCCCGGACCCCGGAACGGGGCCGAAGAACAAACTCTACGTCCCACCAGAGGCTAGGGCTGCAGTCCTGTCACGGCTCTAAGCTCTCCTGTCATCCAGGGGTGCGAAGAACCGTGGCAGTTGTCCGGCAGCGCTTCTGGTGGGCGTCCCTAGAGGCCGACGTCCGGGATTACATCCAGGCCTGCACCATCTGCGCCAGGGGCAAGGCGGACCATCGCAGGGGTTCGGGACTACTCCAGCCGCTGCCCGTGCCTCATCGCCCCTGGTCCCACATCGGCCTGGATTTTGTCACGGGCCTCCCGCCGTCCCAGGGCAACACCGTCATCCTCATGATAGTGGACCGATTCTCCAAGGCGGCCCACTTCGTGGCCCTCCCGAAGCTCCCGACGGCCCAGGAGACAGCGGACCTCCTGGTCCACCACGTTGTCCGGCTGCATGGGATCCCAACAGACATCGTCTCCGATCGCGGTCCCCAGTTCTCCTCGCAGGTCTGGAGGAGCTTCTGCCGGGAATTGGGGGCCACGGTGAGTCTCTCATCCGGGTACCATCCCCAGACCAACGGGCAAGCAGAACGGGCCAATCAAGAGGTGGAGCAAGCCTTGCGTTGCGTGACAGCCGCGCACCCGGCGGCCTGGAGCACCCATCTGGCCTGGATCGAGTATGCCCACAACAGCCAGGTGTCTGCAGCCACCGGCCTCTCCCCTTTCGAGGTGTGTCTAGGGTACCAGCCTCCGTTGTTTCCGGTGGTTGAGGGAGAGGTCGGTGTGCCCTCGGTCCAGGCCCACCTACGGAAGTGCCGTCGGGTGTGGCGTGCCACCCGTTCTGCCTTGCTGAGGGCCCGGATGAGGACAAAGGCCCATGCAGACCGTCGGCGGGCCCCGGCCCCTACGTACCGGCCAGGGCAGGCAGTGTGGTTGTCTACAAAGGACATACCCCCTCGTCAAGGTACTCAGTCCAGCCGCAGTGAGGCTTCAGCTCCCAGCCTCACTGCGGATCCATCCAGTTTTCCACGTGTCCAGGATCAAGCCCCATCACACCTCACCCCTCTGTGCTCCAGGTCCGGCACCACCTCTTGCCCGGATCATCGATGGCGAGCTGGCTTGGACTGTGCGCCGGCTCTTGGATGTCCGTAGGATGGGCCGGGGCTTCCAATATTTGGTGGACTGGGAGGGGTACGGACCTGAAGAACGCTCCTGGGTGAAGAGGAGCTTCATCCTGGACCCGGCCCTCCTGGCCGATTTCTACCGCCGCCACCCGGACAAGCCTGGCGTCCGTTGAGGGGGGGGTCCTGTTGTGTGGGCCGCTGAAGAGGAGGTACTGCTGGTCCACCACCACCAGAGGGCACCCTGCCTGGAGTGCGGGCTCCAGGCACCAGAGGGCGCTGCCGCCTCACAGGAGCAGCCAGAGTGACAGCTGCCGCTCATCATCTTTGACAGCTGTCACCATTCGTCGGATCAGTGTCGGTATATCAGCCAGACGACATCTCCACCTCTTTGCCGAAATATCGTTCGACCCAGAAGGTAACATATCCAGCCAGCGAATTATTCTTTGACTAGAAAATACTTTTTGCCTTTGTACAGAGAGAAGAACAGCAGGAGATTGCTACACGGATAAGTACTTACATTCCTGCAGTGTTTTTCCTGACTAGAGGTGGAGGTGGTGTTTCACCCCACGTGTTGCTGGGTGCAGACGCACCCACATCTGACTGTTTCTGTTCCTCGCCAGCAGTACCGGATCCGACAAGCGGAGGCAGTGGCCACCTGGAGTTCGGGACTTGGCGGCTCCAGTATTCCCGGGGTTCGGTGGCAGAGGAAATCGTGTGGTTCCGGTTTGGCTTGGACGGACGTCTCCTACCTTTGAGCCTGCCCACACGACACCGTTGTGATTGACTTATCGCTACAATTATTATTATTGGTTGTGATTGTTGTGCTTGTTTCACAACAGTAAAGTGTTGATATTTGACTTCCTCCATTGTCCGTTCATTTACGCCCCCTGTTGTGGGTCCGTGTCCCTACACTTTCACAACAGAACCATCCCTTAGTTATGCTGCTATAGACTTAGACTGCTGGGGGGTTCCCATGATGCATTGAGTGTTTCTTTCTCTTTTTGCTCTGTATGCACCACTCTGCATTTAATCATTAGTGATTGATCTCTGT
This sequence comes from Thalassophryne amazonica, assembly GCF_902500255.1. Classification (NCBI taxonomy): domain Eukaryota; kingdom Metazoa; phylum Chordata; class Actinopteri; order Batrachoidiformes; family Batrachoididae; genus Thalassophryne; species Thalassophryne amazonica. The sequence continues at coordinate 751,342 of NC_047113.1, forward strand.
TCTCTTCCACTGCATGTCTTTTTCCTGATTCTCTCCCCTCAGCCTCAACCAGTCCCAGCAGAAGACTGCCCCTCCCTGGGCCTGGTTCTGCTGGAGATTTCTTCCTGTTAAAAGGGAGTTTTTCCTTCGCACTGTCACCAAGTGCTTGCTCACAGGGGGTCGTTTTGACCATTGGGGTTTTTCTGTAATGGCTTTTGCCTTACAATATAAAGTGCCTTGGGGCAACTGTTTGTTGTGATTTGGCGCTATATAAATAAAATTGATTGATTGATTGATTGATCGACCTACAGGCTAACTTCTGCTAACTGAGTTCATTGTGCACGAGACGTCCGGTGCAATGGCAAGTCAAAGCTCCACAAAAAGTTTACTCTTTTTACACAATCTTTTAAGAGTGAAGTTTCAAGATGTGTACATATTAACACAGACACTCTCCCACAGCTCCCTCCAAACTGGACTAATAGGCCTTTCACACTGAAAGCATCAGACACGTCAGAAGCATCAAAAATCGATCTAAAAAGCATTTTTTCAATGAGACGCGTTGCTTTTTAGATACGTCAGAAGCATTGCGTCAAAAGCTGAGCTAAATGACGCTTCTGACGGGAGCGTGCATTGCCGCTTGTCGGCAGGCTGAAGCAGTCAATGTTCAATCCAATCCAACTTTCGATGCACTGAACCGTGACGTAGCTTCATACTGTCCAATAGGAACGACATGTCGGGCCAAAACACGGAAGACTAGTGGCAGAAACCACTGATCTGTACAAAACGGATCGGTGTAGAAACCACTGATCTGTACAAAACGGATCGGTGCAGAAACCACTGATCTGTACAAAACAGATCGGTGCAGAAACCACTGATCTATACAAAAACAGATCGGTGCAGAAACCAACCACTGATCTATACAAAAATGGATCTTTGTAGAAACCACTGATCTGTACAAAACGGATTGGTGCAGAAACCACTGATCTATACAAAAACAGATCGGTGCAGAAACCAGTGATGTGTACAAAACGGATCGGTGCAGAAACCACTGATCTGTACAAAACAGATTGGTACAGAAACCACTGATCTGTACAAAACGGATCGGTGCAGAAATCAACCACTGATCTATACAAAAACAGATCGGTGCAGAAACCACTGATCTGTACAAAACGGATTGGTGCAGAAACCACTAATCTGTACAAAACGGAACGGTGCAGAAACCACTTATCTGTACAAAACGGATCGGTGCAGAAACCAACCACTGATCTATACAAAAACAGATTGGTGCAGAAACCAACCACTGATCTATACAAAAACAGATTGCTGCAGAAACCACTGATCTGTACAAAACGGATCGGTGCAGAAACCACTGATCTGTACAAAACGGATCGGTGCAGAAACCAACCATTGATCTATACAAAAACGGATCTGTGCAGAAACCAACCACTAATCTATACAAAAACAGATCGGTGCAGAAACCACTGATCTATACAAAACGGATTGGTGTAGAAACCACTGATCTGTACAAAACGGATCGGTGCAGAAGTTCAAGTTCAAGTATTTTTATTGTCATTTCAACCATATATACAGCGAAATGAAACAACGTTCTTCCAGGACCAAAGGTGCTACAAAGAATATTATTATGGTTTATCAGGATAAACAATAATAAATACAGGTAGGCAATAAAGTGTGGTTGTGACCATTTTTTTATAAAGTGAAAAGCATAGCAGCAGTTATTGACTGTAAACATTGCACTCTTAAAAGATGAGATTGTCTGTGTGTGTGTGTGTGTGTGTGTGTGTGTGTGTGTGTGTGTGTGTGTGTGTGTGTGTGTGTGTGTGTGTGTGTGTGTGTGTGTGTGTGTGTGTGTGTGTGTTTTCAGTCCAGTCACTGGAATATGTGTGACTGTTCAGACCAGACTCTGATTGTTGAGGAGTCTGATTATTTGGGGGAAGAAGTTGTTGCACAGTCTGGACGTGAGGGCCCGGATGCTTTGGTACCTTTTTCCAGACAGTAGGAGGTTAAAAAGTGAGTGTGAGGGGTGTGTGTGATCATCCACAATACTGGTTGCTTTGCGGATCCAGCGTGTGGTGTAAATGTCTGTGATGGTGTGAAGAGCGACACCGATGATCTTCTCAGCCGTCCTCACTACTCGCTGCAGGGACTTGCGATCCGATCCGGTGCAGTTCCCAAACCAGACAGTGATACAGCTGCTAAGGATGCTCTCGATGGTTCCTCTGTAGAATGTGGTGAGGATGGGAGGTGAGAGATGTGCCTTCTTCAGCCTTCGCAGGAAGTAGAGACGCTGTTGGGCTTTCTTGGTTATGGTGCTGGTGTTGAGGGACCAGGTGAGATCCTCTGCCAGGTGAACTCCAAGAAACTTGGTGTTCAGAAACCACTGATCTGTACAAAACGGATCGGTGCAGAAACCACTGATCTATACAAAAACAGATTGGTGCAGAAACCAACCACTGATCTATACAAAAACAGATTGCTGCAGAAACCACTGATCTGTACAAAACGGATCGGTGCAGAAACCACTGATCTGTACAAAACGGATCGGTGCAGAAACCAACCATTGATCTATACAAAAACGGATCTGTGCAGAAACCAACCACTAATCTATACAAAAACAGATCGGTGCAGAAACCACTGATCTATACAAAACGGATTGGTGTAGAAACCACTGATCTGTACAAAACGGATCGGTGCAGAAGTTCAGGTTCAAGTATTTTTATTGTCATTTCAACCATATATACAGCGAAACGAAACAACGTTCTTCCAGGACCAAAGGTGCTACAAAGAATATTATTATGGTTTATCAGGATAAACAATAATAAATACAGGTAGGCAATAAAGTGTGGTTGTGACCATTTTTTTTATAAAGTGAAAAGCATAGCAGCAGTTATTGACTGTAAACATTGCACTCTTAAAAGATGAGATTGTGTGTGTGTGTGTGTGTGTGTGTGTGTGTGTGTGTGTGTGTGTGTGTGTGTGTGTGTGTGTGTGTGTGTGTGTGTGTGTGTGTGTGTGTGTGTGTGTGTGTGTGTGTGTGTGTGTGTGTGTGTGTGTTTTCAGTCCAGTCACTGGAATATGTGTGACTGTTCAGACCAGACTCTGATTGTTGAGGAGTCTGATTATTTGGGGGAAGAAGTTGTTGCACAGTCTGGACGTGAGGGCCCGGATGCTTTGGTACCTTTTTCCAGACAGTAGGAGGTTAAAAAGTGAGTGTGAGGGGTGTGTGTGATCATCCACAATACTGGTTGCTTTGCGGATCCAGCGTGTGGTGTAAATGTCTGTGATGGTGTGAAGAGCGACACCAATGATCTTCTCAGCCGTCCTCACTACTCGCTGCAGGGACTTGCGATCCGATCCGGTGCAGTTCCCAAACCAGACAGTGATACAGCTGCTAAGGATGCTCTCGATGGTTCCTCTGTAGAATGTGGTGAGGATGGGAGGTGAGAGATGTGCCTTCTTCAGCCTTCGCAGGAAGTAGAGACGCTGTTGGGCTTTCTTGGTTATGGTGCTGGTGTTGAGGGACCAGGTGAGATCCTCTGCCAAGTGAACTCCAAGAAACTTGGTGTTCAGAAACCACTGATCTGTACAAAACGGATCGGTGCAGAAACCACTGATCTATTATACAAAACGGATCGGTGCAGAAACCACTGATCTCTACAAAAACAGAAACGTGTCACAGGACTGCTCATTTATAGAGCAGTTTTCCGAAGAAAAATCATTGGAAATGTTTTTTTGTTGTTGTTTGTTACCTCAGAATTTCTGATTACTGTTAGAAAAAGTTTAGAACACTTGTAATTAAAATAGCTAAATAAATCAATAAATAGTTCTTTAGAAACCGTTCATCTGTAAATTAAAACCACCTGTTATTTCAGATTTGATAATTTCTTGTTTAACATAAGAACCTTGGATATTTATTTTTAGACAAATAAAATAACATGGAAATTTGTACTATTTTTTTTAAGTCTGGTAGATTATTTATATGTCATTTTATCCAGAAAAACAGACACTGTAAATAAATACAAATGTTTATTATAAATGCAACAGGAAATAATTTAACAATGACTGCAGTGTGATTGTAAAGTAGGATTTCTGTGACATAAACCTCATGATGATTTTTTTATAGTCATTTCAACTTGTAATTTCGCCAAAATATGTAATTGCCTTTAATGTTATCAGGACAGAGTCATTTCTAAAATATGAATTTGAGCACAATAAGTGGAGAGCTTCTACCTGTGCAAATGTCTTTGGACTTTGATTCGTGGACATTTTTAATGATCCGTTCATTTATTGTTAAAATATAAAATGAAACAGCTTTTTAAAAAATAATAAAATAGTTGCTGTTGAAAGAGCCTTTTATTTAGAAGCAGGTGATGTTCTGCTGGATTCTCTGGACCGGATGAAGGTCTCTTCTGCAGCTTTGAACTCTGGTGGTTTTGCTGAAGACACCTTTGTCCTATTTTGAAGAGCAGAGATGTTTTCTTTCGACTGGACTTCGTGGTGTTCAGCTGCATAGAAAATGTTCCTGATTGGGACAAATAAAAATATTTCTTTAAATATAAAGAAACACTGAACAGTTTATATATAAAAAAGAAAAAAAAAGGAAAAAAAAAAACTATGGAAAAAAATGCCCGAAAAAGTTATTTAAAGTTGAGCTTTTGTGGTCTCTGAAAAAAAAAGCTGTAGCTTTATTTAGTAAAAGTAAAAAAGACTGAACCATTTACAAATTAAAGTGTTCACTTAGATCAACTGTGCTAAAAGGCTAAGCTAACATTAGCCAATCATTAAACCTTCACAGTGACAGGCCGGGCGGCTGCCAGGCACCTGAAGCGGCTCGAACCGCAATGCAGACTCCCAGATCAGGTTTACGTGTAAAAGAGGTCATGGTCTTTATTACAGGCTGAGGTTCTGTACATAGGTGATCAGTCAGCGGAGCGGAGGTACAAACAGGGTCAGGCAAAAATGCAGTCATATTCAAGCAGGGTTCAGAAGCACGAGCAAACATGGACATCAGGGATGAGGCAAAAAGCGTGGTCAATAAACAGAGCAAATTTCAAAACATACAGCTAGGCAAAACAGGACTGGATACGAGAGCTAGGATGTGTACTAACGACAACAAACTGGCAGGAAGTGGTGGCTGGGAGGTGTTTAAATAAGGCAGGAGTTACCAAGGTGCACGTGAGGAACAGTCCAGAAAGGGGGCGTGGCTAATGAACAAAGACGATACATGGTGCAAGAAAGTGGGGAGGGACAACACAAGGTGAAGTAAGACACAAAGATGCGTGAACAGGTGCCAAGAGTGAGTGAATGAAAACACAAAGCAGACACAAACAAAGAGAGAAACAAAGACAATAGCAGGTGCAGGGCTGTGGAGTGGGAACGTACTCATAGGGGCGTGAGAACAGAATAACATAACTAAGAACTTGGCATAAACATGAGAACTGAAAATGGAACAAATACTTAAGCACAATAAAACTAGGAAAACAAGGTGGTAAATGAGGTATAAGAAGAATAAACCTGACAAAAAGCATAACTGATAACACAAACGAGAAAAGCTAAATAAACAAGTGATAAACAATGATCAATAATATAAACACAATCTGGCAGAACAAAACTGGAACGTAACTGGACAATGGCCCGAAAGTGAAAAGTAACAAAACAAAGTAACAAAGCAAAACTACAACAGAAATAACCACATGATGAAAAAAAATAACTAATACATCAAAGCTGGGGCCGGAGGTGAGCCAAAAGGGGATGCAAAATCAGGACTAAGACCTAGACCCAGGCCGGGCATGACACACAGCAGTTCAGTAAATGTCACGTTTTACTTTTATTTTATTCTCACCTCGATAAAGCTGCAGAACTAAACTCCGTTGGGCAAACTGGGACTTTGCATATATCCAAAAAGTGGGAGATTTCGGACTGAGTGGGTTTGCTCCATCCCCCCGGCTGCCTGCCTCGGTCTGCCCAGAGATGATGCCTGAAGGCCGGCTTCTCCGTGCGGGTCGGGCCGCTGTCGCGGTTCGATCAATATCCCACCAAGTCGTCAGTCCTCCCTCGGTCGGCGTCACTCCGAAAAGTAGCTGAAAAAAAGCTTCTCCCAGCAGGGTGATGGGAGAATCGTTCTACTGCTGTTTTTTAAAGCTTTTTTTTGTGGTTCAGGCGACGCAAATTCAAGATGGCGATTGCTGAACATTTTTCAGGGAGGTTAAAAAAAAAATCAGCAAATTCATCAATAACCGGTTTATAAAACAATTTCTATGCAGGCCCAGGCAAATAAAATTCAACTTTGGGCTGTTACATTTTTTCCAAACTTGATGTTGACTTCTTACAATGAAGCAGGACACTGTTCCACTCATGTCTGCTAGTTAATATCATTCCCAGGGGATTCATGCAGAGCCAGTTCAGGACGTGGCTGTGAGGAGACCGAAGCCATCAGCCAGGAGTGCCTGCAAATCAACACTCCATCAAACACACACAGCTGATGATACTATTAAACTGTTGGTTAGTGTATAATAATGTGGATTGCCACTTATTGTTCACATTGATGTAGCAAATAAAACATTGAAATGAGCGGTTTTCAGAATGACTGTTGACATCAGAATCGAAAATCAAAACAAGTTGCAAGAGATTGGTAGAAGATCAGTGAATTTAACACTTATTTATTTATTTATTTTGCTTAGTTTATTTCATGACCCCGCCCTGACACATTATTGTCTCTTGGTGAAGGAGTGAAGAGCCTCAGACTGTAACCTCTGACCTCCACGGTGCTGCGTGGCCTGTCTCAGCTCTCCATGGCAGACTGTAGGTTCAGACCTGTGCCACGAGGTTCACCCCGGTCATACCAGTGTCCATGCAGAAAGCTACACAACTACAAACCAGAAAACATTGGTCTCCACTTCTCAGCTGTACATTTCGGGGCTTACCAATTGTAAACAATAATAAAAAAAAAACCTCAGACGTGTTATCAAGTTATTAAATTTTTGCTAAATGGAAAAAATGTTCTCGGAAATAAGTACTAAAAATATATTTGTCTGTGGGGATTTTAATATAGATCTTTTGAATCCTGAAAAACTGAAATCAATAGATGCTTTTTCTGACACAATGTATAGTATGTCCCTTTATCCAGCAATTACAAAACCAAGTAGAATAACATCTCACAGTGCCACAATAATCGATAATATCTTTACGAACATTATTGAAAATCAAGTTATAAGTGGCCTGTTCATATGTGATATCACTGATCACTTACCTGTTTTTATTGTTTATGACTGTGACCTTAAAAAAACTAATCATGACAGAGAAGTAGTCCATAAACGAATAAGAACAGAAGAAACAATAAATGCCTTCAACAGCAGTTTAAGTATACAAGACTGGAGTACAGTCTTCAGTGAGTCAGATGTAGATGGTGCATATAGCAATTTTATAGATATTTTCTGCATGTTGTATAAAAAACATTGTCCCCTTAAAGAATACTATAAAAATAAAAGATACAATAAATGTCCTTGGCTAACTAAAGGAATATTAAAAGCCTGCAAAAAAAACAGCCTTTATAAAAAATGTATTAATTCAAAAACAAAAGAAGCTGAAATAAGATATAAAGTATATAAAAACAAATTAACAGAAGTCATCCGAATAAGTAAAAAGTTGTACTATGATGAAATTCTACAAAAAAATAAAAACAACATCAAAGAAACTTGGAACATTTTGAACAACCTAATTAAACCAGGATCTTCCAATACAAGATATCCAGATTATTTTATTGATAAAAATGTTCATGATTACAACATGAATAATATAGTGAATGGTTTTAATACATTTTTTGTACATGTTGGCCCTGATTTGGCAGCTGAAATCCCAAATCCAGGAATTCAGCAGTCTAATGAAATTATAAAAAGAAACATAAATTAAATTTTTCTTTCAGCAACAAATGAACAGGAAATAAAAGACATTGTTAATAAATGCAGAAACAAACTGTCTACAGACTGTCACGATATAGACATGATATTAGTCAAAAAAGTCATCAACAACATTTCAAAACCTCTGACCTATATCTGTAATTTGTCATTCCAAACTGGATGTGTTCCGGAAAAAATGAAAATTGCAAAAGTTATACCACTGTACAAAAATGACAACAAACATATTTTTACCAATTATAGACCAATTTCTTTACTCCCACAGTTTTCAAAAATCCTAGAAAAATTGTTTGACTCTCGTTTGGAAAAATTCATAGAAAAATATCAGTTAATAAACGAAGGTCAATATGGCTTTAGAAAGAAAAGAACCACTTCAATGGCTGTTATTGAGGCAATAGAAGAAATTACTAATGCATTGGACAGAAAAAGATATGCTGTTGGAATATTCATTGATCTTAAAAAAGCATTTGATACAATTAACCATTCAATTTTAATCAACAAATTAGAGAATTATGGTATCAGAGGAGTTGCAGGAAATTGGATAAAAAGTTATCTTACAGATAGGGTCCAATACGTGGAAATGGGAAATTACAAATCTGAATGTCTTGGCATTGCTTGTGGTGTCCCCCAGGGGGCAGTGTTGGGTCCCAAACTGTTTAATATGTATATTAATGACATTTTTAATGCATCTAGATCACTGAAACTAATATTATTCGCTGATGATACAAATATATTCTACAGTAGTGATAATACTGTAAATGACGAACTAAGTAAAATAAAAAAATGGATGGACAGTAACAAATTATCATTAAATTTAAATAAAACAAAAGCAATGATATTTGGTAATTATAAGGTTAAATCTAAATTACAAATACGTATAGACAGTGTCCAAATTGAAAACTCAGCTGAAAACAAATTTTTAGGAGTAATAATAGACAGTAAATTAACATGGAAAGCCCACATCAGACACATAAAAATGAAAATTTCAAAAAGCCTCTCTATTATGAATAAGGTAAAGCAATTTCTTGATCATAATGCACTCCGTACATTATACTGTTCTTTAGTTCTCCCATACTTAACATATTGTGTTGAAGTCAATCAATCAATCAACTTTTTTCTTATATAGCGCCAAATCACAACAAACAGTTGCCCCAAGGCGCTCCACATTGTAAGGCAAGGCCATACAATAATTATGAAAAACCCCAATGGTCAAAACGACCCCCTATGAGCAAGCACTTGGCCACAGTGGGAAGGAAAAACTCCCTTTTAACAGGAAGAAACCTCCAGCAGAACCAGGCTCAGGGAGGGGCGGTCTTCTGCTGAGACTGGTTGGGGCTGAGGGAAAGAACCAGGAAAAAGACATGCCAAGAAGGGGGGCAGAGATCGATCACTAATGATTAAATGCAGAGTGATGCATACGGAGCAAAAAGAGAAGTGTGGGGTAACAACTATCAATGTTCAACACAACCACTATTTATACTACAAAAACGAGCAATAAGGATCATACATAAAGTTGGATTTTTAGAACATAGCAATAATCTTTTTATGCAATCAAAATTGCTTAAATTTCATGATCTTGTAAAATATTCTACATTACAGATTTTATTTAAGGTATTTAACAAATCACTGCCAAGTAACATTCTAAAGTTCTTCTCAGTTAAAGAGTGTGCTCATAATCTTAGAGGTTTTGCCAAATTCACATTATTAAAAGTTAGAACCACTCGGAAAATTTTTTGTGTGTCTGTATGTGGAGCAAAGTTATGGAATGGTTTGGACGTCAGACTCAAGCAATGCCAAAACATTCATGAATTCAAGTCACATTTTAAACAGAGGGTCTGGGATCGGTATAGAATGATTGAGACTTAACAATAAAAGCCATTTTACATTCATGGCTCATGACTCTGTATCACAATTGTTGGTTTGTGCATTATATGTTTCTTTCTTTCATATGTTTGGTTCTTTATCATAATTGGTATTGTTGTCTCTTATCATTGTTGGTATGTTTTTTATATGTTTGCTTTCTTACCGTAATTGGTATTGTTGTTTTCTTACCATTGTTGGTATGAGCATCATATGTTTGTTTTCTTTGCCGTAACTGGTATCGTTGATTTCTTACCATTGTTGGTATGTGCTTGTCGCTTGTTTATTATATTGGTATTGTTTTCTTGCTGCTGTTGGTATCTATTGTGGGAATTTACAAGTATTTAAATGTATTATTTTCTTAATTTTCTATCTAATTGACGGGAAGCAGCTATGCACTTTATGTTAAATTTGAATAAAGGGGTGGGATTAAATAAGTTTTCTTCCTCCCACTCCTTTTTGAGCAGATTCAATGTCCTGAGTTAATAGTAAATTCAGTTTTTTTGTTTTTTATGTTATTGTTAAATTGTTTTCTGTTTTTTTTTTCTGTTTTCTGTATTTCTTATCCTCTGCTCAAATAAAATAGATGATGATGATGATGAAATTTTGTGTCATTCACAAATGTTAAATAAAATTTTTACATCTCAAATGAGTGACTATTCTCATATTCAGTACATACATACAACTAACTATATACAGTACAGCAGAACTAGGGCAATATTCTAACTATAGACAGTCCAGTTGTCCATGTGCAGCGTTGTTATGCAAAAGGACGGAGGTTTGATTCTCAGGATGAATTCACACTGTAATATTTGAATAAAGATAAAAAATTATGCTGGTTGGTCCACAGCTTGTTGACTGTTCCAAACACAGTCAGAGGGTGAGTGTGTTCCCAAATGTGATGCTCCTTCAGTCTGCGAGTGGCTCCTTCCATGAGGATTCAAAGTTGGGCAATTGCTTGGGTTTTCAGAGCATCTTCATTGCTGAGCTGTGCCGTGGTTAGGAGTGAAATTAATTACTTTATATTATTTCAGTAACAATTGTCTGTGCATTATAAAATCCTTAATACTAATAGTCACAATTTTCATTTGAAGTGTTGATATTATCAGTTATGAAGTTGTTCACCAATGAACATGGCTTTATACACCCTGAAGAAAACCATACACCCTGGTAAAACAACTTGATAACAATTTTATCATATACCTATAAATGATAAAGGCACGCAGAACACAATGCGTGTGCTCTCCCTTTGCTCACTGCCTCCGGGGGTACAGATGTGGGACCCACAAAGAATGTTGTGTGGGCCGCCAGAAGAGGAGGTACTGCTGGCCCACCACCAGAGGGCGCCCTGCCTGAAGTGCGGGCTTCAGGTACAAGAGGGCGCTGCCGCCACGGACACAGCCGGGAGTGACAGCTGTTACTCATTACTTCCTGACAGCTGTCACTCATTCTTCATCACCTCACTCCATAAAACCCAGACGTCATCTCCACCTCATCGCCGAGATATCGTACTTCATTGAAGGTAATATCCTCAGCCATTTTGTGTTACAATATATCTGTATATTGTCAGTGTTTGCAGGAGTACCGGTTCCTCTTTCTGTGGAAGCTGAGTGAGTGCAGGACGGCACTCTTTTTCCCTGAGGAATCACTGCGGTACTCATCACATATTGAGTGAGAGGTGGAGGTGGCATTCCCACCGTTGTTGTTGCTGGGTGTACACACACCCACACTTGACTGTCTTTGTTCTCGCCAGCAGTACCAGATCCGACAGTCGGAGACGGTGATCACCTGGGAATTCGGGACTTGGCGGCTCCAGTATTCACCAGGTTCGGTGGTGGCGGAAATCGTGTGGTTCCGGCCCTTCTCAGGACAGACGTCTTCTATCCTCGAGCCTGCCCACACGTCACCTTTGTAATTTGACTGTAATCATATTCTGAGATTGTCTGTATATTCGTTGTGCACATTTCACAACATTAAATTGTTCCTTTTTGGCTCATCTATTGACCGTTCATTTGCGCCCCCTGTTGTGGGTCCGTGTCACTACACTTTCACAACAGGATATCTCGGCCACCGTGACGGACTCCGAGGGGCGTCACCCGGCTGTTGAACGACCAATGGGAGAGCAGGGAGCGCAGGCGTCTGCAGGAGGCGTGATTGGTGAGCTGCAGCACATTCTCACCGCCTTTACGGTTCGGTTGGATCAAATGACTGAGCAAAACATCCTCCTGAACCGCAGGGTGGAGGCTCTCTCCGCACAGATGGCGGCGAGCACTCAGGGCGCTGCTGCAGCTCCTCCTTCTGCCGACCCTGTGCAGGATATGAACGTTCCAGTGGTGGTTCAACAACCCCTCCCACCATCCCCTGAAGCATACATAAGCCCTCCTGAGCCATACGGAGGTTGTGTGGAGACGTGCGCGGACTTTCTTATGCAGTGTTCGCTCGTCTTCGCACAACGTCCCGTCATGTACGCGTCAGATGCTAGTAAAATAGCTTATGCGATAGCTCTGCTTCGGGGTAAAGCACGCGCCTGGGCTACGGCGCTCTGGGAACAGAACTCACGGTTGTTATCAGCATACACTGGGTTTGTGGGGGAGTTCAGAACAGTGTTTGATCACCCTAACAGAGGAGAGACCGCTTCAACTGTGCTGCTGTCAATGAGACAGGGACGCGAGAGCGCAGCCGCTTATGCAGTCAACTTCCGCATCGCGGCTGCGAGGTCCGGCTGGAATAACGTTGCGCTCCGCGTCGCCTTCATAAACGGACTGTCGTTGGTTCTGAAGGAGCAGCTGGTAGCTAAGGAGGAACCGCGGGATTTAGATGGGCTTATCGATCTCGTTATACGGTTAGACAATCGGTTGGAGGAACGCCGTCGGGAGCGAGGCGAAGGACGTGACCGGATACGCGCCGCCCTTCTCCCTTCCGGGTTCGAAAAGGGGCCGCCCTCCCCACGCTCCACAGCCGCAGCGCTTTGTGGGGCAACAGCTCCCCCTGCTCACGTTGTTAGGGAAACGCACAGGGCCAAAATGAGGAGGCTGATCCGCGGGGAGTGTTTTCTTTGCAGCTCAAAGGAGCACATACAGAAAAACTGCCCCAAACGGCCAAAACGACAACACTCGCCCTTAGAGACTGGGCTAAGGGGGGGTCAAAACATTCAAGTGAGACACACACAGATTGCCACACGACTCCCAGTCACAATCCTGAGCGGGGATTTAACCCTTCAAGCCCCAGCACTGGTGGACACGGGGTCAGAAGGGTATCTGCTAGACAGCAGATGGGCAAGGGAGGTAGGGCTCCCTCTGGTGGCGCTTCCTTCGCCATTGCAGGTGCGGGCACTAGATGGCACCCTCCTCCCTTTACTCACACACAAGACACAACCAGTAACTCTGGTGGTGTCTGGAAACCATCGGGAGGAGATTGAGTTTTTTGTAACTCCTTCTACCTCCCGCGTGATTTTGGGCATCCCATGGATGTTGAAGCACAATCCCCGGATTGATTGGCCGTCTGGGGTGGTGGTTCAGTGGAGCGAAACCTGCCATCGGGTGTGTTTAGGATCCTCGGTTCCTCCCGGTTTACAGGCTAAGGAGGAGGTCAAAGTCCCTCCCAATCTGACGGCAGTGCCGGTTGAGTACCACGATCTTGCTGACATCTTCAGCAAGGATCTGGCACTCACCCTTCCCCCGCACCGTCCGTACGATTGTGCCATTGATTTGGTTCCAGGCGCTGAGTTCCCGTCCAGCAGGCTGTACAACCTCTCACGACCTGAGTGCGAATCAATGGAGACCTACATCCGGGACTCATTAGCTGCCGGGCTGATCCGGAACTCCACCTCCCCGATGGGGGCAGGTTTCTTCTTTGTGGGCAAGAAAGATGGCGGACTCCGTCCATGCATTGATTACAGGGGGCTGAATGAGATTACGGTTCGCAATCAATACCCGTTGCCATTGTTGGATTCCGTGTTCACCCCCCTGCATGGAGCCAAAATCTTTACTTAGCTGGATCTTAGAAATGTGTATCACCTGGTTCGGATCCGGAAGGGAGATGAATGGAAGACGGCATTTAACACCCCGTTAGGTCACTTTGAGTACCTGGTCATGCCGTTCGGCCTCACCAACGCCCCCGCGACGTTCCAAGCCTTGGTTAACGACGTCTTGCGGGACTTCCTGCACCGATTCGTCTTCGTATATCTGGACGATATTCTCATCTTTTCTCCGGATCCTGAGACCCATGTCCAGCATGTACTTCAGGTCCTGCAGCGGTTGTTAGAGAACCGACTGTTTGTGAAGGGCGAGAAGTGCGAGTTTCACCGCACATCTTTGTCCTTCCTGGGGTTTATCATCTCCTCTAACCCCGTCGCCCCTGATCCGGCCAAGGTTGCGGCGGTGAGAGATTGGCCCCAACCAACAAGCCGTAGGAAGCTGCAACAGTTCCTTGGCTTCGCTAATTTCTATAGGAGGTTCATTAAGGGCTACAGTCAGGTAGTTAGCCCCCTGACAGCCCTGACCTCTCCAAAAGTCCCCTTCACCTGGTCGGATCGGTGCGAAGCCGCGTTCAAGGAGTTGAAACGACGGTTCTCTACTGCGCCAGTTTTGGTGCAGCCCGACCCTAGCCGCCAGTTCATGGTTGATGTGGACGCCTCTGACTCAGGGATAGGAGCCGTGCTGTCCCAGAGCAGAGAGACCGATAAGGTTCTTCACCCGTGTGCCTACTTTTCTCGCAGGTTGACCCCGGCTGAACGGAACTATGACGTCGGCAATCGAGAACTCCTTGGGGTGAAGGAGGCTCTTGAGGAGTGGAGACACCTGTTGGAGGGAGCATCTGTGCCGTTCACGGTTTTCACTGACCATCGGAACCTGGAGTATATCAGGACCGCCAAGTGGCTGAACCCCAGGCAAGCCCGCTGGTCACTGTTCTTCGGGCGTTTTGACTTCCGGATCACCTATCGCCCCGGGACCAAGAACCAGAGGTCGGATGCCTTGTCCCGGGTACACGAAGAGGAGGTCAAAACTGCACTGTCGGATCCACCGGAGCCCATCCTGCCGGAGTCCACTATCGTGGCCACCCTCACCTGGGACGTGGAGAAGACCGTCCGGGAGGCCCTGGCACGGAGCCCGGACCCAGGAACAGGTCCGAAGAACCGTTTATACGTCCCACCAGAGGCCAGAGCTGCAGTCTTGGACTTCTGTCATGGTTCCAAGCTCTCCTGTCATCCAGGGGTGCGAAGGACCGTGGCAGTTGTCCGGCAGCGCTTCTGGTGGGCGTCTATGGAGGCCAACGTCCGGGAGTATATCCAGGCCTGCACCACCTGTGCCAGGGGCAAGGCAGACCATAAAAGGTCCCAAGGACTTCTCCAGCCATTACCGGTGCCTCATCGCCCCTGGTCCCACATCGGCCTGGATTTCGTCACGGGCCTCCCGCGTCCCAGGGCAACACCACCATCTTCATGATAGTGGACCGATTCTCCAAGGCGGCCCACTTCGTGGCCCTCCCGAAGCTCCCAACAGCCCAGGAGACAGCAGACCTCCTGGTCCACCACGTCGTCCGTCTGCATGGGATACCCACCGACATCGTCTCTGACCGTGGTCCCCAGTTCTCCTCACACGTCTGGAGGAGCTTCTGCAGGGAACTGGGGGCCACCGTGAGTCTCTCGTCCGGGTACCATCCACAGACGAACGGACAGGCAGAGCGGGCCAACCAGGAAGTGGAACAGACCCTCCGCTGCGTAACATCCACGCACCCGACGGCCTGGAGTAACCATCTGGCCTGGATCGAGTATGCGCATAACAGCCAGGTGTCTTCTGCCACCGGCCTCTCCCCATTTGAGGTGTGTTTGGGATAACAGCCCCCATTATTTCCCATGGTGGAGGGAGAGGTCGGTGTGCCCTCGGTCCGGGCCCATCTTCGGAGGTGCCGTCGGGTGTGGCGCACCGCCCGTTCTGCCTTGTTGAAAGCCCGGACGAGGGCCAAGACCCATGCAGACCGCCGGCGGTCCCCGGCCCCTGCATACTAGCCCGGGCAGGAGGTGTGGTTGTCAACGAAGGACATCCCCCTGCAAGTACAGTCTCCAAAATTGATGGACAGGTTCATCGGCCCCTTCCGTATCCTCAAAGTCCTCAGCCCTGCCGCGGTGAAGCTCCAGCTCCCAGCTTCACTGCGGATCCACCCGGTCTTCCATGTTTCCAGGATCAAACCTCACCACACCTCACCCCTCTGTGCTGCCGGTCCGGCGCCGCCTCCTGCCCAGATCATTGACGGGGAGCCGGCTTGGACAGTGCGCCGGCTCCTGGACGTCCGTCGAATGGGCCGGGGGTTCCAATATCTGGTGGACTGGGAAGGGTATGGACCCGAAGAACGCTCCTGGGTGAAGAGGAGCTTCATCCTGGATCCGGCCCTCCTGGCCGACTTCTACCGCCGACACCCCGACAAACCTGGTCGGGCGCCAGGAGGCGCCCGTTGAGGGGGGGGTCCTGTTGTGTGGGCCGCCAGAAGAGGAGGTACTGCTGGCCCACCACCAGAGGGCGCCCTGCCTGAAGTGCGGGCTTCAGGTACGAGAGGGCGCTGCCGCCACGGACACAGCCGGGAGTGACAGCTGTTACTCATTACTTCCTGACAGCTGTCACTCATTCTTCATCACCTCACTCCATAAAACCCAGACGTCATCTCCACCTCATCGCTGAGATATCGTACTTCATTGAAGGTAATATCCTCAGCCGTTTTGTGTTACAATATATCTGTATATTGTGAGTGTTTGCAGGAGTACCGGTTCCTCTTTCTGTGGAAGCTGAGTGAGTGCAGGACGGCACTCTTTTTCCCTGAGGAATCACTGCGGTACTCATCACATATTGAGTGAGAGGTGGAGGTGGCATTCCCACCGTTGTTGTTGCTGGGTGTACACACACCCACACTTGACTGTCTTTGTTCTCGCCAGCAGTACCAGATCCGACAGTCGGAGACGGTGATCACCTGGGAATTCGGGACTTGGCGGCTCCAGTATTCACCAGGTTCGGTGGTGGCGGAAATCGTGTGGTTCCGGCCCTTCTCAGTGTTGGGTATTTTCTCCTCCAAACATTCTTAAAACCTTTGATAAGACAAACAGAGTCAAGAAACACCAGTGAGACAGAAAGTCAAATTAATCACGCGCGGAGTGCAGTCCAGGCTGTACACCAAGGCTACACTAAAGTCTGGCCTGTTCTCCCGCTCTTTTTATTAGAGAGGCCCTCATTACATCATAAAACTTGTCCTAAGGGGGGGGGGACAACGCGAGACAAGTTTCTTCCCGTAACATAAACACATACGTCAATAAGTGCAGCTGTAAGGAAAAACAGTTTCTTTCTTTTACTCTTATCGTCGGAGGTCAGCACATCTCGTTCGTCTGTTGCACTTATCAGCTGTTGTGCATCTGCCTGGAGTGTCCTGGTCTTCACACTAAGCATCACATCACAACAGTCAAATCAACCTTCAGTTCTTTTACTCCCAGTTTAGCCTGACCCCGTCATGCTTCACTCCCAGTCGTTAGCGGCTACAAAAACAAGTTGTATAATAATAATAATAAGTACATCCAGCTCTTCATTCCCAGTTCAGATTGACCCCAGCATGCTAAAAACAAGGTTGAATAACAAATACATTCTCAGGGTTACTTTTAAGACAGGTGCATAACAGCACAATAACGTTTTCATAAGAAAGAAGACAAAGTTACAAATGTTTAACAGTGATAACATATATATATATATATATAAAATCCTTAACATTTCCCACCTGTTTATCGCCTGTTAAACATATAGTAGTAGTTATCACCTAGCTTAGCACTTCTTTCTTGAGATTTTCACTAAGAGGTTCATCATGGTACGTAAAGCATCTATTTCAGTGTTTTGAGCTGCTACTATTTTTTTTTTTTTTTTCAGTTACATTCATGAACAGACCCAATCGATAATTCAGTGTTTCAATCATTAATGAATTTTTTTTCCCACTCCTATCCAGGGGAACAATGAATGTGCTATTTTATCTCCTACAGACCACAATTTTTGGTCCTTTGGTACATCCGAGCCCCACATGTGATCATGTGGTAACACATCTGGGTATATCAATCTCCTCCGTCTGGTGCTGCCATTCTTCTCTGTGGAGGTCCTTGGCACTACCACATATGTATGGTCAGTCACCTGGGTAGGTGCACACACACCACCCCAATTTGGTGGGAGACTCATGTACAGTCTGGAACCACAAAGCCAATAGATGTCATCATACACCGGAGTACCATTTACAGGTGGTAGCAAAAACTTACTAACATAAGCACATGATTCATCCGTTCCCCATGGACAGGAGCCTGTATAATTACATCCCCGTCCAATGTGATGAAGATAAGTACCATCCACATATTATGTTTTGGTTAGGCTTAAATTATTTGATAAAACATACGTTTGGGTACACAGACGTTTCTTAATTTTACCTACAGTTTTATTCCCTGTCCCGTAAAAGCAAATTGGGAATGGCCGTTGTAATGACAATTTAACGTGATGATATTTTTGCGTTTCCCTTCAGTCTAGTCAATGGAGCAGCACTTGGGCACGCTTGTACATCCTCTGTTGAAATCCCTATCATATAAGTGGTTGCACTGAGGCAAGTGGTGTTAGAACTGCCCCCGAAATACAGTTTGATTATACATCCGTATGATAAGACATTCTGTCACCCTAGCAGGGTACGGTTTAGCCGTCAGAGCTGGGTGTGTTGAGGATATAGGTATTTGCGAACAAACATAACAATTAGTAACGTAATTCCATAGCCAATAAATGAACATCTCTGTACCACAAATTAGTATGGTATATATGAGGGTGTCCATCTGTCTCATTCACATTATGAATAAACCTCTTCTGACGTTGCTTGCGTTGTTCTCTGGCTCGGTCCACAGTGAGCTGCAATTCTTGGGTCAACCACCAGGCCAGGAATCCGAGGAGCACGAAACACACTAAGATCACAACGCAACCGGCTGCCCTACCAACAGTCCGGCAGCGGCGGCGCTGAGCACGCCGCTCCGGGGTCTGCTGTAGTTCAGTCATGATTGCTAGGATACAGTGTTGTTAACCACCTCACCTAATAGTGCAAGGATCTCCCTGCTTCACTGGCACTGAGACAATCTATTGCTAATTAAATAGACTCCCTTTGTAGCCAGACTTCCCCTTACACTGTGGAGGCAGCCAACACACGCTGTATCTTACAGTGATGTATCCACGTTGATCTCTCCGCTATCTTTACTGCAGTTGGTGTTGTTAACAGCACTTGGTATAGACCTTCCCAACGAGGACTGGACTCTGATGAACACCCAGTCTCCTGGCTAGACTACTGGAAGGCCGTCCTGTGGAAGATCAAAATTATTCGGCAGTAAATGTGTTTAAGTTATCTCTTTCTGTGTTAATGTCTTTTTCATAAAATTTGCTAATGTTTGTTCCTCATCTGCTGTTTTAGTATCCATGTCAAAATTGGTAGACGATATGGTCGTCCATAAAGTATCTCAAATGGTGTTAACCCTGATGGTGTTGGTGTTATTCTCATATACAATTTTACTAGGTCCAAACATTCAATCCAGGTTCGTTTTGTCTCTTCTATACATTTCCTTAATCTTATTTTTATTGTGTCCTTTGTCCTTTCCACTAATCCGGCACTTTGTGGATGATAAGCACAATGATTTTTGAGATTAACCTGTAGCGCTTCTCCTACGTATTGCACTATTGTATTAACAAAATGCGCTCCATTATCTGAATAAACTGTTTCTGGTATTCCAAATCGTGGAATGACGTCTTTGCACAATGCCTTAGCCACTGTAAGTGCATCTGCATGTTTTGTAGGGAACAATTCTACCCATTTTGAGAACGCATCAATTACGACTAAACAAAATTCCTTCCCTTCATGTTTACTCAGCTGTATATAATCCATATGAATCACTTGAAAGGGATATTGTGGTGTTGGAAATTTGCCTCTTTGGGGTCTCAAATTGCCTTGTGAGTTGTGTTTTGCACATATCATGCATGCTCTACAATGCTGTTTTGCATATGCATTGAACCCATAAAGACAAAAAATAGATTGCAATTGCGATATCATACCCCCTGATGAGACATGCGTCACGCCATGGCTCATAATAGCTGCCCATTTAAACATATTTTTTGGCAATATGGGTTCTTTTGTGGTCATACGTACAAATCATTTGCATACGTAGCCCCTTTAGTTATCCACATTTGTTTTTCTCTGTCAGTTGCCTGCTGTTGCATGTCAGCAAGCAGTGTATGACCTAAATGCAAATCTGGAGTGGTTTCCTGTACAACAAAAATAGAAGAAGCTGCTGCTGCCTCTTTTGCTGCTCTGTCAGCAAAATCATTTCCTTTTGAAATACTGTCAGAGCCTTTGGTGTGAGCCGCACATTTGCATATAGCAATTTGTTTAGGCAATTTCACAGCTTTCAGTAGTGCAGTTAGGAGAGTGGCATGAGTCACTGGCTTTCCAGATGATGTCACCATTCCACGCTCTTCCCACAAACACATGCACTGTGCTGAAAGCGTACTGGCTGTCTGTATAAATCGTTACAGCCGTACCTTTAAACAGATAGCAAGCTGCAGTTAAAGCTACTAATTCAGCTGCTTGTGCTGAAAATGAGGATGGCAATGAAGCAGAATCCAATACTTCTGAATTTGTGACAACAGCATATCCAGATTGTGTTTATCCATAAGCGTTTTTAGTGGAAGAACCATCCACATACACAATTGTACTGTTTGGGATGGGTGTGTCCTGGAGGTCTGGGCGTGCTTTCGTACAGACTGTAGCTACATCAAGACAATTGTGCGGCTCACCATCCTCAGGTAAAGGTATCAATGTGGACGGATTCAATGTTGTACAGCGCTCTACCGTAAGGTGTGGTTGTGATAATAGCAAGGACATGCACGAAAGATGTCTTGCTGGGGACAAAAGGCTCATGTTTGTCTGCAACAGAAGTGCAGAAACTGCATGTGGAACTTTCAATGTCAACTGATGGAATAGAACAACATTACTGCTACTTTGAACAGCCATAGAGGCTGCAACAACAGCTTGTACGCATGGTGGTAGAGCACTTGCCACTGCATCCAATTTAGATGAGTAGTAGGCAACTGGCCTCAATTTTGAGTCATACACTTGTACCAAAACACTAGTCATGAACTTATTCTTACAATCAACTGTTTGAATGAATGGTTTACTATAATCTGGTAGTGCCAAAACTGTGGATGACACTAATGTTTGTTTTACTTTTACAAAAGCTTCCTCAGCATCTCTGTTCCATTCCAACACGGTTGACATTGAAATATCATCCTTGTACATCAAATCAGAAAGTGGACTAGTCAATTCTGCATAGCAGGGAATCCATGCCCTGCAGTAATTTGTCAGTCCAAGAAATGACATCATCTGCTTTTTGGTTTGTGGTTTTGGAGCATGTAAAATTGCCTCCTTCCTGTCAGACAGGATCGTGCGCCCTGTGGCTGATAATTCATGTCCTAAATATTTTACTTTACCCCTACACAACTGAACTTTGTTTTTACTCACTTTGTGGCCATTATCAAATAAGAAACATAATAATGCTACTGTGTCAGTTATGCAGTTTTCTCGTGTGTCAGAGGCAATCAAGATGTCATCAACATACACTAATAGTTGGCTATCTGCCGGTGGAACGAAATTGGCTAAACATGCTGACATGACTTGAGAATAAATAGTTGGACTCTCTGCGTAACCCTGCGGTAATCTGGTGAATGTATATCGTTGTCCTTTAAAGGTAAAAGCAAACCAGAATTGACTATCTGGATGTACTGGCACAGAGAAAAATGCATTACTTATGTCAATTACTGAGAAACTATTAGAATTTGGTCTCAGCGAATTTAACAAGGTGTGTGGATCTGGAACACATGGTGCTCTTTTAATCACAGCAGCATTTACTGCCTGCAGATCTTGAATCATTCTCCACCCCACTGAGGGCGGAGCCTTTTTCACAGGAAATATGGGTGTGTTACATGGTGAATCTGGACATGGCACTATTACTCCTGCTGTTAATAAATTCTCTATTACTGGCCTGATTCCTTCAATTGCATCAGGTTTCAATGGATACTGTCTTACACATGGTCTGTATTCTGTTTTTGGTCTTATAACTACAGGTTGTGCATTTTTTATCAGTCCTACGTCTGAAGGACCTGTTGTCCACAATCCTGATGGTACAGAAGAGAGAAGATCATCCTCTTCAGGACTCAACTGAAACACTCAGGATTGTGAAGTGGACACATCAATGTGTGTTCCAGCTGTCAGCACCAATGAGACATTAACTGGCACTTTGTACAATTTAGTTGATGGACTGAACTCCGTTCGTGGTCCAACTCTGCTCCAATCAGTGGCTGACAAAGCTGTTATGACTGTCAGTCCCAATTCTTGCCATTCTGTCAAATATGGCTTACAAAGTGACACATGCAAAGGCATACCTGTGAATCTCAATTTTAAAATGTCTTCAGTGGCACCTGTTACTGTTATGACAGCTGTTGAGTTGCCATCATGAATCAAATCGGTCATTGTCAGCTTCACAGGTGAAACGTTTTTCAATTTGTTTTCATAGTCAGGTGTTCCTGGCAATATGCCACTATGGACCCTAAATACACTCTCAAATCTGCATCTAAACTCTGTCCATTGTTCTCCTTCTTTCTGTGTTGTCCTGGTAATTTCAGTGTAATTTATTTTTGGTCCTAACACACCTTTTGCTCGTGTAATCATAGCTTCCACTCTTGTTTTCAAGACTGGATCATCATGTGTCAGTGGTACGCCTTGTTGGTCTGCAGGATTCCAGTCTCCGCGTATCTGACTCCATTTAGGGCCACATGCTTTCATCCACACCTGTTGGACTTCAGGTCCACTAAGGTGGTAAGAATTTCTAATGTTTTCTATATCCTGCATAAATCCCTCAATATCGACATGTGGCGATGGTATCATGTCGACTGCTGCTTTGATATCATCAGCATTCCATGTTCGATATACGAGCATGGTTGATCGCTGTCCTGCTGTTCCTGCACGAGGATTTGGTACTTCTATCATAGGATAGGCATCTCCCTGGTCACTGTGTTCCACCATGGGAGGGGCTGTAGGCACTTTCGCTTAACTGCGTGTTTGTGGTTTTTCTGGTTTTTCTGGTTTTTCACTTTTTACCTTAGGTTTTACTGCCAAATCATACTGTGGTGGCGGTACATCGTCATCCTCTGGTAGAGGAGATAAAGGTGTTGTTGTCACCGACGATCCAGCCGGCGGTGGTTGTTGAGGCTGTTCTGGTTCTCTGTGCTGAATTATCACATCTTCTTCTGCCTTACCTACAGCTTTCTTTTTCCTTGCTTTCTCTAATCGTCGCTTCTCTGCTCCCTTCTGTCTGTTCTCTGCTTCCTCCTCCCAAAATGCCACTAAATCTGCCCCTACTTTCTGCATCTTTTTCTCATCACCTTTATGTTCCTGTTCTAACCTTTCCTTCAGTTTTGAATACTAGTCAGGTTTAGTCGTCCGTCAAAGTCATGTTTATTTATCCAGGTCTCCAATTTCTTTGTTGCTTTTGGATTTTTTGCTTCCATAAATTTCCAGTCGTCAGTTGATAAATTTTCCTTATTTTTAGACGTCTTACCCCCCATTTTATTATCCCTTGTTATAATTTGGACTTCAGACGGGGGCACACCTAGGGTGTTCTAAATCTGAAGTTTTCACACTTTCTTTGGACGTGACAATTAATTTGCCGTCGTGTGGTTGATTCCTTTCACCTCCCCGTAGGAAGCGGAATCACTTGCCTCTGCATCCGCACACACGGTTGTCACTAACGTTGTCCAAAGTATTACACTTTCACACAGTTATTTACACTTACACAAAACACTATTTACACATAGAAACACTTTTAATAATCGTACGCGTATTCTTATGCCAGGGGAGCTCGCCCTCCCGTGAAATTTAACTAATGTCCTGCATTAGGGGACTCCGCCGTCCCTGCCAGATTTAACTGCTTTTTTACAGTGCACGTATTTCTACCCGGGATTTCCTTTACGTATTAAAACAGAGGAGTCTGTACCCTCCTTCCGGAATTTAACTACGGGCGTCCCTCGCAACCGTAGAGGAGTCCGCCCTCCTCGCGGATTTTAACTGCTTTGCATTAACAGACGATTCCACGCCATCGCTTACGGAGTTTAACTGTTTTATGTGATCACTTTTATCCCCTACCGGTACGCGTATATAAACAGAGGAGTCCGCACCCTCCTTACAGAGTTTAACTGTGTTTCATTAACAGACGATTCTGTATCATCGCTTGCGGAATTAACTGTTTATGTGATCTGATCACCACTCACTCAGTACTGTTACAAAGAAATTTTACTCACTGACTCGACCTCCTGTCTGTCTTCTTCAGGAAAATCTCGTCAACCAGACGATGCCAACGGTGGTCGACAATTGCAGACACGATCAATCGATCGGACCTTGGCCAAGGATTTACGTCTGGACTTGGCGACCCCCGCCGGACACCTCCGGTATTGTTGAGCTCCCGGACGTAGCCCCCAGTCAATGTTGGGTATTTTCTCCTCCAAACATTCTTAAAACCTTTGATAAGACAAACAGAGTCAAGAAACACCAGTGAGACAGAAAGTCAAATTAATCACGCGCGGAGTGCAGTCCAGGCTGTACACCAAGGCTACACTAAAGTCTGGCCTGTTCTCCCACTCTTTTTATTAGAGAGGCCCTCATTACATCATAAAACTTGTCCTAAGGGGGGGGGGGACAACGCGAGACAAGTTTCTTCCCGTAACATAAACACATACGTCAATAAGTGCAGCTGTAAGGAAAAACAGTTTCTTTCTTTTACTCTTATCGTCGGAGGTCAGCACATCTCGTTCGTCTGTTGCACTTATCAGCTGTTGTGCATCTGCCTGGAGTGTCCTGGTCTTCACACTAAGCATCACATCACAACAGTCAAATCAACCTTCAGTTCTTTTACTCCCAGTTTAGCCTGACCCCGTCATGCTTCACTCCCAGTCGTTAGCGGCTACAAAAACAAGTTGTATAATAATAATAATAAGTACATCCAGCTCTTCATTCCCAGTTCAGATTGACCCCAGCATGCTAAAAACAAGGTTGAATAACAAATACATTCTCAGGGTTACTTTTAAGACAGGTGCATAACAGCACAATAACGTTTTCATAAGAAAGAAGACAAAGTTACAAATGTTTAACAGTGATAACATATATATATATATATATATATAAAATCCTTAACACTCAAAGTTCAAACCTTAGTAGAAAAAAAA
This sequence comes from Thalassophryne amazonica, assembly GCF_902500255.1. Lineage (NCBI taxonomy): Eukaryota > Metazoa > Chordata > Actinopteri > Batrachoidiformes > Batrachoididae > Thalassophryne > Thalassophryne amazonica. The sequence goes on from NC_047113.1 coordinate 776,420, forward strand.
AGAACATTTTCCTGTAAATAATTATGATGGCTTTTAGAACTAAGAAATTTAATTTTAACGATCAACCTACGAGGTTGGACACATAAGAAATTATTAATAGTGACTAACCAGTATTTCACAGTTCCTCTGACCACGCCTCTTCATCGTGGCACCGCTCCGCTGTACGGATTGGCTGATTACTCGGGTGGTATGAAAAATATTACCATCCGCGAAAAGGGTGTATTACTATTTATTCTTTAGTGTTTTATCCAATCATATTGGCGTATCATTTATAGGTATATGATAATGTGTCATGCCCACCTTCATCTTGAAGCGTGGTAAAATCTTTGTCCGGCTCCATTACTTCAGCCTCCAGCTGCTGTATCAGAATCAGAATCAGAATCGCCTTTATTGTCATTGTAATTTGCATTGCAATGAGATTTGAGTGCAACTCCAAAAAGGTGCTTTCTGTGGTGTGAGTAATTTTTAGCCAAATAAAAGATAATAAATTTACCAATAAATTGTTCAGAGTATATGTACAACTAATATAAACATAAGGCAAAATAAAATAAAATAAAATGTGGACCAAGTAAAATGTAAAACGAGAATTATATACAGCTGTGGAATCATATTGCACATGGTTTACAGATATTGCACAAGAAACTTTTGAAGGTGCAGATTAAAGTGATTTGTTTTTGTTCAGTGCAGTGATCGATCTGGGGAGAAAGCTGTCCCTGAGTCTGTTTGTCCTAGTTTTGATTGACCTATACCGTCGGTTGGAGGGTCGTAGGTCAAACAGGTGGTTGCTGGGGTAGGATGTGTCTTTGCTCATGCTGGCAGCAATGTCCTCCAGGCTGGGCAGAGAGCAGCCAGTGATCCCCTGGGCCGTTTTGATCGCCCTCTGCAGCGTTCTCCTGTCTGCTGCTGAGCACCCCGTACCACGCTGTGATGCAGTACGTCAGGATGCTCTTGATGGTGGCTCTGTAGAACAACACCAGCAGCTTCTCCTCCAGATTGTTTCTCCTGAGCACCCTCAGGAAGTGGAGTCGCTGCTGGGCTTTCTTCACCACCACTGTGGTGTTGGCAGTCCAGGAGAGGCTGTCAGAGAGCTGCACTCCCAGGAACCTGATGGAGCTGACCCTTTCCACACAGTCCCCTTGGATGTAGAGCGGGGCTGGGTCAGCCCTGTTCTTCCTGAAGTCCAGGATTATTTCTTTTGTTTTTGTGGTGTTCAGCGGCAGGTTGTTAGCTGAACACCACGCTGTCAGTCGATTGACCTTGTCTCTGTAGTCAGTCTCATCCCCCCTGAGATGAGCCCAATCACAGTGGTATCATCCGCAAACTTTATGATGGTGTTTGTGGGATGGGTCAGAGAGCAGTCGTACGTGTAAAGGGTGAACAAGAGGGGGCTCAGTAAACAGCCTTGAGGGGAACCGGTGCTGAGTGTGATGGTGGAGGAAAGGTGGGGGCCAAGTTTCATGGACTGTGGGCAATTTGTGAGGAAGTCCTTGATCCACTGGCAGATGGGGGTGGAGATGCCCAGATGTGTCAGTTTCTGGACCAGGATCTCCGGGATGATGTGGTTGAAGGCTGAGCTGAAGTCCAGGAAGAGCATCCTCACATAGCTCCCCTGGTGCTCCAGGTGGCTCAGCGCGGTGCGGAGAGCTGTGGTGATAGTGTCCTCTGTGGAGTGGTTTGCCCTGTAGGCAAACTGGTGGGGGTCCAGAGTGGGAGGCAGACAGGCTCTGATGTGCTGAGAGACCAGTCTTTCAAAGCACTTCATGACCACAGGCGTAAGTGCAACAGGCCTGTAGTCATTTATGCTCTCCACTGCTGACTTCTTTGGAACTGGAATGATGGTCAAGGATTTGAGGCAGAGTGGAATGATGGCCTGCGACAGAGACAGGTTAAAGATACAGGTGAAAACTCCAGCCAGTTGCTCAGCACACACTTTGAGTACCTTTCCAGGTACACCATTGGGGCCGGCCACCTTCCTGGGGTTCACCGCCTTCATCACACGTCTCACTTCGTGTTCCTGAAATGTTAGTGTGCTAGTGCTGGAGCGTGGTGGGTGTGGAGTTGCTGCTGGTCTGTCTGCTTCGAAGCGGGCAAAGAAGCGGTTCAGCTCCTCTGCCAGCGAGGTGTCAGACCGGGCATTTCCTGGGTTGCTGCTTCTGTAGTTGGTTATATGATTTATTCCCTGCCACATCCTTCTGGGGTCATTTACAGTGACGTGGTCCTCTGTCTTTTTCTTGTAGGCAGCCTTGGCCTCTCTGATGCCTCTTTTCAGATCGGACCTGGCCGCGCTGCACAGGGCCCTGTCCCCTGATTTAAAGGTGGTGTTGCGGCTTTTTAATAGGGACTGGAGTGCGCTGTTCATCCAGGGCTTCTGGCTTGGAAAAACCCTGACCCTTTTGTTGATGGTGACAGTGTCAACACAGCTCTTAATGTAAGAGAGTACAGTGTCAGTGTACTCCTGCAGGTTGTGGCTGGAAAAGAAATTCTATACAGTCCCATCAGTCCAGGTTTGGATTGTCTTTCGTGTGGCTTTGTTCGCCTCAGCAGGGGGATGTAGGTGGGGGTGAGGGGCAGGCAGAGTTGGTCTGATCCAGCGAGATGGGGGAGGGGAGTGACTTTGTACACATGTGGTTGAGTAAACATGGTCCAAAGTATTTTCCCCTCTGGTGGTACACTTCATGTACTGGACGAACTTAGGGAGCACAGTCTTTAAACACGCTTGGTTGAAGTCACCAGCAACAATACAAACGCCATCCGGGTGGCCAGCTGCTGTTTATTTACACAGGCAAGCAAGAGGCTAAGGGCTGTGCTAATGTTAGCATCAGGTGGGATGTAAACAGCAAACACAACGACTACTGTGAACTCCCGTGGGAGATAAAAAGGTCTGTATGAGACTGCCAGCACCTGTAAATCAGGAGAACAGTGAGAGTCAATGACCCTGCTGCTGCAGCACCACTTGAGGTTCACATAAACACAGAGACCTCCACCTCTGCACTTACCCCAATCACTGGTTCTGTCCTGTCGGTGTAGCGTGCGGCCTGCTAGCTCGACTGCAGCGTCGGGGATCAGCGGGTGAAGCCACGTCCCTGTGATGAAAATAACACTGCAGTTCTGCACAAAACTGTTTGTGGCCATTTGTAGCTCCAATTTGTCGATTTTGTGTGTGATGGATCTGACGTTTGAGAGGAAGAGGCTCAGTAATGCTGTCTGCAGCATCCAGTGCACCTGGACGACATGAGAGAAAAAAAAATGTAAATGAGAAAGCTTACCTTTACTTGCTATTGTTAGACTATTGCTCTTAATATTTCATTGCCTGCTTGCCTCTAGTGGTGGTTGGCTCTCACTGCGGTATTGTATCACTTCCTGTTCCGGAGCACAGCGGTGTTTTTCTGTATCTGTTAGCTGTTTAATCTGCGCAGTTAGATTGATCTAGTTATCTAGATTACGATTTGTTTCACAGTGTAATCTTCACGTGCCTTAACTAAAGCACTCCTTCTGCTGAATCACCTCTAAATTATTTACACATTATTCACTTTGCGTGTTTTTAGGAATCCGCTAGCTTAGCGCAGCTACTAGCTCTTAGCCGATTTAGCATGGCGGCTTCTCCTGTCTCTCCCGCACTTTTCTGCTCTGGGTGTGAAATGTTTAGTTATTCCTCGGCCTCCGTTAGCAGTAATGGTACTTGTAATAAGTGTAGCTTATTCGTAGCTTTGGAGGCCAGGCTGGGCGAATTGGAGACTCGGCTCCGCACCATGGAAAATTCTACAGCTAGCCAGGCCCCTGTAGTCGGTGCCGACCAAGGTAGCTTAGCCGCCATTAGTTCCCCCCTGGCAGATCCCGAGCAGCCGGGAAAGCAGGCCGACTGGGTGACTGTGAGGAGGAAGCGTAGTTCTAAACAGAAGCCCCGTGTACACCGCCAACCCGTTCACATTTCTAACCGTTTTTCCCCACTCGGCGACACACCCGCCGAGGATCAAACTGTGGTTATTGGCGACTCTGTTTTGAGAAATGTGAAGTTAGCGACACCAGCAACCATAGTCAATTGTCTTCCAGGGGCCAGAGCAGGCGACATTGAAGGAAATTTGAAACTGCTGGCTAAGGCTAAGCGTAAATTTGGTAAGATTGTAATTCACGTCGGCAGTAATGACACCCGGTTACGCCAATCGGAGGTCACTAAAATTAACATTGAATCGGTGTGTAACTTTGCAAAAACAATGTCGGACTCTGTAGTTTTCTCCGGGCCCCTCCCCAATCGGACCGGGAGTGACATGTTTAGCCGCATGTTCTCCTTGAATTGCTGACTGTCTGAGTGGTGTCCAAAAAATGAGGTGGGCTTCATAGATAATTGGCAAAGCTTCTGGGGAAAACCTGGTCTTGTTAGGAGAGACGGCATCCATCCCACTTTGGATGGAGCAGCTCTCATTTCTAGAAATCTGGCCAATTTTCTTAAATCCTCCAAACCGTGACTATCCAGGGTTGGGACCAGGAAGCAGAGTTGTAGTCTTACACACCTCTCTGCAGCTTCTCTCCCCCTGCCATCCCCTCATTACCCCATCCCCGTAGAGACGGTGCCTGCTCCCAGACCACCAATAACCAGCAAAAATATATTTAAGCATAAAAATTCAAAAAGAAAAAAATAATATAGCACCTTCAACTGCACCACAGACTAAAACAGTTAAATGTGGTCTATTAAACATTAGGCTCTCTCTTCTAAGTCCCTGTTAGTAAATGATATAATAATTGATCAACAAATTGATTTATTCTGCCTTACAGAAACCTGGTTACAGCAGGATGAATATGTTAGTTTAAATGAGTCAACACCCCCGAGTCACACTAACTGTCAGAATGCTCGTAGCACGGGCCGGGGCGGAGGATTAGCAGCAATCTTCCATTCCAGCTTATTAATTAATCAAAAACCCAAACAGAGCTTTAATTCATTTGAAAGCTTGACTCTTAGTCTTGTCCATCCAAATTGGAAGTCCCAAAAACCAGTTTTATTTGTTATTATCTATCGTCCACCTGGTCGTTACTGTGAGTTTCTCTGTGAATTTTCAGAACTTTTGTCTGACTTAGTGCTTAGCTCAGATAAGATAATTATAGTGGGCGATTTTAACATCCACACAGATGCTGAGAATGACAGCCTCAACACTGCATTTAATCTATTATTAGACTCAATTGGCTTTGCTCAAAATGGAAATGAGTCCACCCTCCACTTTAATCATATCTTAGATCTTGTTCTGACTTATGGTATGGAAATAGAAGATTTAACAGTATTCCCTGAAAACTCCCTTATTCTCTGATCATTTCTTAATAACATTTACATTTACTCTGATGGACTACCCAGCAGTGGGGAATAAGTTTCATTACACTAGAAGTCTTTCAGAAAGCGCTGTAACTAGGTTTAAGGATATGATTCCTTCTTTATGTTCTCTAATGCCATATAACAACACAGTGCAGAGTAGCTACCTAAACTCTGTAAGTGAGATAGAGTATCTTGTCAATAGTTTTACATCCTCATTGAAGACAACTTTGGATGCTGTAGCTCCTCTGAAAAAGAGAGCTTTAAATCAGAAGTGCCTGACTCCGTGGTATAACTCACAAACTCGTAGCTTAAAGCAGATAACCCGTAAATTGGAGAGGAAATGGCGTCTCACTAATTTAGAAGATCTTCACTTAGCCTGGAAAAAGAGTCTGTTGCTCTATAAAAAAGCCCTCCGTAAAGCTAGGACATATTACTACTCATCACTAATTGAAGAAAATAAGAACAACCCCAGGTTTCTTTTCAGCACTGTAGCCAGGCTGACAAAGAGTCAGAGCTCTATTGAGCTGAGTATTCCATTAACCTTAACTAGTAATGACTTCATGACTTTCTTTGCTAACAAAATTTTAACTATTAGAGAAAAAATTACTCATAACCATCCCAAATATGTATCGTTATCTTTGGCTGCTTTCAGTGATGCCGGTATTTGGTTAGACTCTTTCTCTCCGATTGTTCTGTCTGAGTTATTTTCATTAGTTACTTCATCCAAACCATCAACATGTTTATTAGACCCCATTCCTACCAGGCTGCTCAAGGAAGCCCTACCATTATTTAATGCTTCGATCTTAAATATGATCAATCTATCTTTGTTAGTTGGCTATGTACCACAGGCTTTTAAGGTGGCAGTAATTAAACCATTACTTAAAAAGCCATCACTTGATCCAGCTATCTTAGCTAATTATAGGCCAATCTCCAACCTTCCTTTTCTCTCAAAAATTCTTGAAAGGGTAGTTGTAAAACAGCTAACTGATCATCTGCAGAGGAATGGTCTATTTGAAGAGTTTCAGTCAGGTTTTAGAATTCATCATAGTACAGAAACAGCATTAGTGAAGGTTACAAATGATCTTCTTATGGCCTCGGACAGTGGACTCATCTCTGTGCTTGTTCTGTTAGACCTCAGTGCTGCTTTTGATACTGTTGACCATAAAATTTTATTACAGAGATTAGAGCATGCCATAGGTATTAAAGGCACTGCGCTGCGGTGGTTTGAATCATATTTGTCTAATAGATTACAATTTGTTCATGTAAATGGGGAATCTTCTTCACAGACTAAAGTTAATTATGGAGTTCCACAAGGTTCTGTGCTAGGACCAATTTTATTCACTTTATACATGCTTCCCTTAGGCAGTATTATTAGACGGTATTGTTTAAATTTTCATTGTTACGCAGATGATACCCAGCTTTATCTATCCATGAAGCCAGAGGACACACACCAATTAGCTAAACTGCAGGATTGTCTTATAGACATAAAGACATGGATGACCTCTTATTTCTTGCTTTTAAACTCAGATAAAACTGAAGTTATTGTACTTGGCCCCACAAATCTTAGAAACATGGTGTCTAATCAGATCCTTACTCTGGATGGCATTACCCTGACCTCTAGTAATACTGTGAGAAATCTTGGGGTCATTTTTGATCAGGATATGTCATTCAAAGCGCATATTAAACAAATATGTAGGACTGCTTTTTTGCATTTACGCAATATCTCTAAAATTAGAAAGGTCTTGTCTCAGAGTGATGCTGAAAAACTAATTCATGCATTTATTTCCTCTAGGCTGGACTATTGTAATTCATTATTATCAGGTTGTCCTAAAAGTTCCCTAAAAAGCCTTCAGTTAATTCAAAATGCTGCAGCTAGAGTACTGACGGGGACTAGAAGGAGAGAGCATATCTCACCCATATTGGCCTCTCTTCATTGGCTTCCTGTTAACTCTAGAATAGAATTTAAAATTCTTCTTCTTACTTATAAGATTTTGAATAATCAGGTCCCATCTTATCTTAGGGACCTCGTAGTACCATATCACCCCAATAGAGCGCTTCGCTCTCAGACTGCAGGCTTACTTGTAGTTCCTAGGGTTTGTAAGAGTAGAATGGGAGGCAGAGCCTTCAGCTTTCAGGCTCCTCTCCTGTGGAACCAGCTCCCAATTCAGATCAGGGAGACAGACACCCTCTCTACTTTTAAGATTAGGCTTAAAACTTTCCTTTTTGCTAAAGCTTATAGTTAGGGCTGGATCAGGTGACCCTGAACCATCCCTTAGTTATGCTGCTATAGACGTAGACTGCTGGGGGGTTCCCATGATGCACTGTTTCTTTCTCTTTTTGCTCTGTATGCACCACTCTGCATGTAATCATTAGTGATCGATCTCTGCTCCCCTCCACAGCATGTCTTTTTCCTGTTTCTCTCCCTCAGCCCCAACCAGTCCCAGCAGAAGACTGCCCCTCCCTGAGACTGGTTCTGCTGGTGGTTTCTTCCTGTTAAAAGGGAGTTTTTCCTTCCCACTGTAGCCAAGTGCTTGCTCACAGGGGGTCGTTTTGACCGTTGGGGTTTTACATAATTATTGTATGGCCTTGCCTTACAATATAAGTCGCCTTGGGGCAACTGTTTGTTGTGATTTGGCGCTATATAAAAAAAAAAATTGATTGAAAAAATTGATTGATTGATTGATTTAATTGAGCAGATTTTACTGTTTATTATTATTATTATTACTTCATTTGACTATTCATTATTACTTAATTACTTTTTACTTACTACTATTTACTAATATTCACTAATGTTACTTTTAATTGAGCAGAATTTCACACTGTGGTGGTCAAACTAACAAAGTTGGTCAAAAGCTAAGATGTCACTTAAATTGAGATTTCTTGATCAAATTCTATATCTGGACCTAAGCCCATGTGTCAGTGGTGTTAATTTATATTAACTCCAAACACTCACAAAAGTACAGAATACTCTTGTGTTTAAATGTTTTTATGATGACATTTTAGTAACTGTACCTGTATTCCATGCTGGCTGGATGTTGTGATTTTTATTTTATTTATTGAAATGTGTGTGTATATGTATATGCTTATACATATATATATATATATATATATATATATATATATATATATATATATACATATATATACATATATATATATATATATATATATATATATATATATATATATATATATATATATATATATATATATATATATATATATATATATATATATATATATATATATATACATATATATATATATATATACATATATATATACACACACACACACACACACATTTTGTATATTTGTTGTGTAGGGTTTGTGTTCATGTTGTTGTGCAACCTGGTCTCACGGCAAGTCGTGATTCAGCAGCACGAAATATACATTAATCTATTGGTTCATGATATTGTGACAAAAAGTACGTCATTTTCATCACGGCAACACAAATTCATTCTAATTCATTCTGTGATGCCTGCACAAAATTAAAAGTGAAGTAGGGGGGGGGTCAGGGGTGGTTATGGTTAGGGTTGGTGGAAGGAGTAGGGTTAATAATAGTGAGTTAAAAAAGCCCCGTCACAGAAATTCGACTAATTTCGTCATGGGAGCACAAAACAACAACAACAACAAAAAACAAACAAATCATGAGACTGGGCTGTGTTGTATTGCCTTCTGGAGCAGGTCACTCTTGAAAAGATTTTTAATCTCAATGAGATTAAAAATCTTAAATATAAATATATATTTATATATACTGATATTCTAATAATGATATTATATATCTACTCTGGGATCTGTTTTCAGACAGTAGCATTTTCAGGCTCAGTAAATGCTGGTTCTGTCTGGATGAAACACCGATACGACACAAAACGTTTGGAGATACGTCTAAACTCTTCTCAGTGTGGACGGCCCTCAGAGGTCACTGCTGGCTGCTGTGGAGGACTCTTGATACATCATCTAAGATGTCTGTGCTGCAGTATTTGTATAGAATGAAATTTCCATGTAATTTCATGTATGCTAAGTGTGTTAGCACTTTTAGCAGCTATCATTGGCTTCACCAGTTAAGTCCAGTTAATCCACAATAGCAGGTCATAATGTTAATAAGTGGGCCATACTTTTTAATGCCCACACCAAAGCAAACTGTTATGAGTACCCAAAAACACAACTTAATAAACACTTGAGCTGACATTAGCCTGTTAGCTTAGCTTATCAGTAATTTGGAGATCGGATTTCATTCATCCCACCCATGTCTTGCACGGTGCCAGTCCCGCTGCACCTCTTTATCCAAATATGGGTTTGTCGTGCAGTAGGCAGACTAAGTGCTGTCAATATGGAAACACCCACAACAGCAATTTTTGGATCTCAAAATGGCTCTTCTGGGTCTCGATAGAACATCTATGGTTGATGTCATGCAGGGTTTGTCCAATATATATAAAATATATCACTATGACCTGATTATTGCTGTGTCTTTGTATCTACTGAATGCAGCCTTTCTTCTGTTACACCACAGAAGTAAAACAAAGATGGTCCTGATTGGGATTTGGATGGGCGACTGTTTAAGAGCACCAGAAGCTGGAGAACTGGAGTTGTATCAGGAAGGACATCCGGTGTAAAACTTGTGCCAAATACCAAAGCAGATCTGTAGTGAGATCAAGCAACTGGGGGCAGCCAAACACAATGAAGAAGAATAAAAAAGGACGTGACACAACAACTGAGTGCTGATTATATGCTTTTTGCCATCGCCACAATGCAGCTCCAGTTATTGTTGGAAAGCAACATGTGTTACATGTTTGGAATCCTAGCTTTTACATTTTTGGCTCTGATTTAACAAAGTGATTTATGTAGGTAAAAGTTATTAAGTGTCAATCTCAGATTAAATGATTTGCACCCATATTAGATATGTTTAGGTAAAGAGAACAAATTTTCCTGGAGGATATAATCACTCAGATGCATCACGTCATTTTCAGGACATAGCTAGGATCCTCCAGGGGGATACATATGTGAAAACGTGCACAAATGCATTTCAATTATTACCATCAATGATCAAAAACATTAGGTTTGGGTGATTATCTGTTTAAATTTTTACTCTGTTCGGTGACACAGGTGGCTGCAGACTGACCAGCATTACAGACAAACGTTAGTGCAGAGAATCATCTCAACAGGATGTGGGACTTCTCTGTGTTCCCAGGGTGACCGTGAGGCAGTCTGAGTCTGTGGACATTTTTAAGTCAAGACTTAAAACCCATTTTTATTCTCTTTCTTATGGAGAGTTTTTATTTTTATTTGTTTTATTCTTTTACTTCTGTTTTTATTTATGTATCTGAATTTTTATTCATTTTTAATTATTTATTCAATTTTATGTTGACTTGTTTTATGTAAGGCACCTTGAGACGGCTTTTGCTGTGATTTGGTGCATTATAAGCTAATTAAATTAAATTAATTAAAACATTTATTTTAGAACTGTCAGTGCCACTTGTCAATAACTGTAACCCTAACCACTTTTACTGCTGCTTAAAATACAGGGCCTGTATTCACCAGCATCCTCAGGCTAAAAGTAGCTCTTAGTGATGTCATTCTAAGAAAAAAATCATTCAAGGAATTCTACGACATTTCTTATACCCCCTTCACACATAACATGACTGAAGCCGACTGTCAATGCTCAGGTCAGGGATCAGGGATCAGGGTCGGGGTTCTGTCGATGCTCTTGGCAAAGGTAATTTACACTTCTGTGAGGACAGCATTAATGCAGAAAAGTAGAATAAGGTTTTAAATAACATACTGCACGTATGCTGTCTAAAAAAAATTTTTATGAACTTTTGTTGGACAGACGGACGGCCAGACAGACAGGCAGACTGATTTGTTCCAGATGTGTTCCAAGACGGTGACGTGATCAGACGCAGTGGCTCACAGCTCTCCCTCTCAGTGCTCTTTTTTTGCATTTTATTTTTGTTTGTTCATGGACTATATGAAGGTTCACATCGGTGACCTGCCACTACACCCGCCAGGACCTTGTGGACATCAGCTACCATCACAAGGTGGCAGTTTCAAGAGACTTTTATTACAACCACAACATCCCAAACAAACTAGCAAGACTACCAGGTTGCCCATGGATTACTGTTGGGTCTGGAAAGTGACACATGCGGCAGAGGGAGAGGAAGCAAAAGAGGGGCCGCAGGTCAGGCTACTGCTAAGGATAACGGACCACACAAGCCACCTGTGCCAACGCCAGATCCATCACTTACACAATGGATGACTTGGAATTACAAGTTGCAGGAAATCATTACGTCTGAGGCTGCTGTGTCCCAATCATCATGGAGACCTGGCTTAGCCCGAGGATTCCCAATGCTAGCATGAGCTAGCTCGCTGCACCACTGGAATCGGACTAAGGACTCCAGTAGCAGAGGTGGGCAGCTCTGTATCTACAAGCATGAGAATTGTTGCAACAACAGCATGATCATTGAGAAGCACGGTTCCCCCGACATGGAGTATAAGTCTGTTAGCCGCCAGTCTTATTTTCTCCTGAGCAAGCCAACAGTCTTGACCGTCACTGTTGTTTACATCCCACCGGATGCTAATGCTAGCAAAGCACTCTATCGCCTGCTGAACGCCATAAATGAACAGCAATGTGTCCACACTGATGGCGTTTACATTAGCTGGGGACTTTATTAAGACCAATTTAAAGACTGTACTCCTTAAGTTCCACCGGCACATCAAGTGCCAAACAAGAGGAGGAAACACTCTTGATCATGTGTACACTAACATACAGAGCCACCTCGGCCATGTCAGACCATCTCTCCTGCTGCTCACCCCTGCATTTTCTCCTTTATTTAGAATTCTGAGCTGAGCCGCTCCGTATCTGCTCGCTAAAAACAGCTGATCCTCCGCGACGCGTCAACAACTAACCCTATTTTCCACTCAAATGCACCTAAACTCTCTTTCTGAGGACCACATGATGTGAAAACACAATAAAACTTTCTTACCTGTAAATCTGGTCATGTTTTCTGCATAAATAAATGTTATCCATTCTTTGTGCTCAAACGCCAAAGCAGGGGCGAATCCAGATGGAATGGGGGCGTGGGGCAGGGATGTGCCCCCCCCAACACCCCTAGATTAAAGGTCCAGTTTTGAAGCCTTTTTTTTTACTACAACTACTTATACTACTTATAATAATAATAATTTCGACAAGTAAAATGTTTAGAGAGAATTTAAATGCTAGAAAGAATTTAATAGTTACATTTATAAACAATGTAGCTTAGAAATTGCAGGTTTTACTGTTACAGTGCTGTCAACAGTTAAATATGAGGTCATGAAAGAGGTCTTTATTTTACTTTTTATAAAACAAGTATATATTTTCATTGAAGCCAAGAAAGGGTGACTATAAAGTGAGTTTTGGCAAAACAGGTATCATTTAAGCATAAAAATTCAAAAAGAAAAAATAATATAGCACCTTCAACTGCACCACAGACTAAAACAGTTAAATGTGGTCTATTAAACATTAGGTCTCTCTCTTCTAAATCCCTGTTGGTAAATGATATAATAATTGATCAACATATTGATTTATTCTGCCTAACAGAAACCTGGTTACAGCAGGATGAATATGTTAGTTTAAATGAGTCAACACCCCCGAGTCACACTAACTGTCAGAATGCTCGTAGCACGGGCCGAGGCGGAGGATTAGCAGCAATCTTCCATTCCAGCTTATTAATTAATCAAAAACCCAGACAGAGCTTTAATTCATTTGAAAGCTTGACTCTTAGTCTTGTCCATCCAAATTGGAAGTCCCAAAAACCAGTTTTATTTGTTATTATCTATCGTCCACCTGATCGTTACTGTGAGTTTCTCTGTGAATTTTCAGACCTTTTGTCTGACTTAGTGCTTAGCTCAGATAAGATAATTATAGTGGGCGATTTTAACATCCACACAGATGCTGAGAATGACAGCCTCAACACTGCATTTAATCTATTATTAGACTCTATTGGCTTTGCTCAAAAAGTAAATGAGTCCACCCACCACTTTAATCATATCTTAGATCTTGTTCTGACTTATGGTATGGAAATAGAAGACTTAACAGTATTCCCTGAAAACTCCCTTCTGTCTGATCATTTCTTAATAACATTTACATTTACTCTGATGGACTACCCAGCAGTGGGGAATAAGTTTCATTACACTAGAAGTCTTTCAGAAAGCGCTGTAACTAGGTTTAAGGATATGATTCCTTCTTTATGTTCTCTAATGCCATATAACAACACAGTGCAGAGTAGCTACCTAAACTCTGTAAGGGAGATAGAGTATCTCGTCAATAGTTTTACATCCTCATTGAAGACAACTTTGGATGCTGTAAGCTCCTCTAAAAAAGAGAGCTTTAAATCAGAAGTGTCTGACTCCGTGGTATAACTCACAAACTCGTAGCTTAAAGCAGATAACCCGTAAGTTGGAGAGGAAATGGCGTCTCACTAATTTAGAAGATCTTCACTTAGCCTGGAAAAAGAGTCTGTTGCTCTATAAAAAAGCCCTCCGTAAAGCTAGGACATCTTTCTACTCATCACTAATTGAAGAAAATAAGAACAACCCCAGGTTTCTTTTCAGCACTGTAGCCAGGCTGACAAAGAGTCAGAGCTCTATTGAGCTGAGTATTCCATTAACTTTAACTAGTAATAACTTCATGACTTTCTTTGCTAACAAAATTTTAACTATTAGAGAAAAAATTACTCATAACCATCCCAAAGACGTATCGTTATCTTTGGCTGCTCTCAGTGATGCCGGTATTTGGTTAGACTCTTTCTCTCCGATTGTTCTGTCTGAGTTATCTTCATTAGTTACTTCATCCAAACCATCAACATGTTTATTAGACCCCATCCCTGCCAGGTTGCTTAAGGAAGCCCTACCATTATTTAATGCTTCGATCTTAAATATGATCAATCTATCTTTGTTAGTTGGCTATGTACCACAGGCTTTTAAGGTGGCAGTAATTAAACCATTACTTAAAAAGCCATCACTTGACCCAGCTATCTTAGCTAATTATAGGCCAATCTCCAACCTTCCTTTTCTCTCAAAAATTCTTGAAAGGGTAGTTGTAAAACAGCTAACTGATCATCTGCAGAGGAATGGTCTATTTGAAGAGTTTCAGTCAGGTTTTAGAATTCATCATAGTACAGAAACAGCATTAGTGAAGGTTACAAATGATCTTCTTATGGCCTCGGACAGTGGACTCATCTCTGTGCTTGTTCTGTTAGACCTCAGTGCTGCTTTTGATACTGTTGATCATAAAATTTTATTACAGAGATTAGAGCATGCCATAGGTATTAAAAGCACTGCGCTGCGGTGGTTTGAATCATATTTGTCTAATAGATTACAGTTTGTTCATGTAAATGGGGAATCTTCTTCACAGACTAAAGTTAATTATGGAGTTCCACAAGGTTCTGTGCTAGGACCAATTTTATTCACTTTATACATGCTTCCCTTAGGCAGTATTATTAGACGGTATTGCTTAAATTTTCATTGTTACGCAGATGATACCCAGCTTTATCTATCCATGAAGCCAGAGGACACACACCAATTAGCTAAACTGCAGGATTGTCTTACAGACATAAAGACATGGATGACCTCTAATTTCCTGCTTTTAAACTCAGATAAAACTGAAGTTATTGTACTTGGCCCCACAAATCTTAGAAACATGGTGTCTAACCAGATCCTTACTCTGGATGGCATTACCCTGACCTCTAGTAATACTGTGAGAAATCTTGGAGTCATTTTTGATCAGGATATGTCATTCAAAGCGCATATTAAACAAATATGTAGGACTGCTTTTTTGCATTTACGCAATATCTCTAAAATCAGAAAGGTCTTGTCTCAGAGTGATGCTGAAAAACTAATTCATGCATTTATTTCTTAAATCCTCCAAACCGTGACTATCCAGGGTTGGGACCAGGAAGCAGAGTTGTAGTCTTACACACCTCTCTGCAGCTTCTCTCCCCCTGCCATCCCCTCATTGCCCCATCCCCGTGGAGACGGTGCCTGCTCCCAGACTACCAATAACCAGCAAAAATCTAATTAAGCATAAAAATTCAAAAAGAAAAAATAATATAGCACCTTCAACTGCACCACAGACTAAAATAGTTAAATGTGGTCTATTAAACATTAGGTCTCTCTCTTCTAAGTCCCTGTTGGTAAATGATATAATAATTGATCAACATATTGATTTATTCTGCCTAACAGAAACCTGGTTACAGCAGGATGAATATGTTAGTTTAAATGAGTCAACACCCCCGAGTCACACTAACTGTCAGAATGCTCGTAGCACGGGCCGGGGTGGAGGATTAGCAGCAATCTTCCATTCCAGCTTATTAATTAATCCAAAACCCAGACAGAGCTTTAATTCATTTGAAAGCTTGTCTCTTAGTCTTGTCCATCCAAATTGGAAGTCCCAAAAACCAGTTTTATTTGTTACTATCTATCGTCCACCTGGTCGTTACTGTGAGTTTCTCTGTGAATTTTCAGACCTTTTGTCTGACTTAGTGCTTAGCTCAGATAAGATAATTATAGTGGGCGATTTTAACATCCACACAGATACTGAGAATGACAGCCTCAACACTGCATTTAATCTATTATTAGACTCTATTGGCTTCGCTCAAAAAGTAAATGAGTCCACCCACCACTTTAATCATATCTTAGATCTTGTTCTGACTTATGGTATGGAAATAGAAGACTTAACAGTATTCCCTGAAGACTCCCTTCTGTCTGATCATTTCTTAATAACATTTACATTTACTCTGATGGACTACCCAGCAGTGGGGAATAAGTTTCATTACACTAGAAGTCTTTCAGAAAGCGCTGTAACTAGGTTTAAGGATATGATTCTTTCTTTATGTTCTCTAATGCCATATACCAACACAGTGCAGAATAGCTACCTAAACTCTGTAAGGGAGATAGAGTATCTCGTCAATAGTTTTACATCCTCATTGAAGACAACTTTGGATGCTGTAGCTCCTCTGAAAAAGAGAGCTTTAAATCAGAAGTGTCTGACTCCGTGGTATAACTCACAAACTCGTAGCTTAAAGCAGATAACCCGTAAGTTGGAGAGGAAATGGCGTCTCACTAATTTAGAAGATCTTCATTTAGCCTGGAAAAAGAGTCTGTTGCTCTATAAAAAAGCCCTCCGTAAAGCTAGGACATCTTTCTACTCATCACTAATTGAAGAAAATAAGAACAACCCCAGGTTTCTTTTCAGCACTGTAGCCAGGCTGACAAAGAGTCAGAGCTCTATTGAGCTGAGTATTCCATTAACTTTAACTAGTAATGACTTCATGACTTTCTTTGCTAACAAAATTTTAACTATTAGAGAAAAAATTACTCATAACCATCCCAAAGACGTATCGTTATCTTTGGCTGCTTTCAGTGATGCCGGTATTTGGTTAGACTCTTTCTCTCCGATTGTTCTGTCTGAGTTATTCTCATTAGTTACTTCATCCAAACCATCAACATGTTTATTAGACCCCATTCCTACCAGGCTGCTCAAGGAAGCCCTACCATTATTTAATGCTTCGATCTTAAATATGATCAATCTATCTTTGTTAGTTGGCTATGTACCACAGGCTTTTAAGGTGGCAGTAATTAAACCATTACTCAAAAAGCCATCACTTGACCCAGCTATCTTAGCTAATTATAGGCCAATCTCCAACCTTCCTTTTCTCTCAAAAATTCTTGAAAGGGTAGTTGTAAAACAGCTAACTGATCATCTGCAGAGGAATGGTCTATTTGAAGAGTTTCAGTCAGGTTTTAGAATTCATCATAGTACAGAAACAGCATTAGTGAAGGTTACAAATGATCTTCTTATGGCCTCGGACAGTGGACTCATCTCTGTGCTTGTTCTGTTAGATCTCAGTGCTGCTTTTGATACTGTTGACCATAAAATTTTATTACAGAGATTGGAGCATGCTATAGGTATTAAAGGCACTGCACTGCGGTGGTTTGAATCATATTTGTCTAATAGATTACAATTTGTTCATGTAAATGGGGAATCTTCTTCACAGACTAAAGTTAATTATGGAGTTCCACAAGGTTCTGTGCTAGGACCAATTTTATTCACTTTATACATGCTTCCCTTAGGCAGTATTATTAGACGGTATTGCTTAAATTTTCATTGTTACGCAGATGATACCCAGCTTTATCTATCCATGAAGCCAGAGGACACACACCAATTAGCTAAACTGCAGGATTGTCTTACAGACATAAAGACATGGATGACCTCTAATTTCCTGCTTTTAAACTCAGATAAAACTGAAGTTATTGTACTTGGCCCCACAAATCTTAGAAACATGGTGTCTAACCAGATCCTTACTCTGGATGGCATTACCCTGACCTCTAGTAATACTGTGAGAAATCTTGGAGTCATTTTTGATCAGGATATGTCATTCAAAGCGCATATTAAACAAATTTGTAGGACTGCCTTTTTGCATTTACGCAATATCTCTAAAATTAGAAAGGTCTTGTCTCAGAGTGATGCTGAAAAACTAATTCATGCATTTATTTCCTCTAGGCTGGACTATTGTAATTCATTATTATCAGGTTGTCCTAAAAGTTCCCTAAAAAGCCTTCAGTTAATTCAAAATGCTGCAGCTAGAGTGCTGACGGGGACTAGAAGGAGAGAGCATATCTCACCCATATTGGCCTCTCTTCATTGGCTTCCTGTTAATTCTAGAATAGAATTTAAAATTCTTCTTCTTACTTATAAGGTTTTGAATAATCAGGTCCCATCTTATCTTAGGGACCTCGTAGTACCATATTACCCCAATAGAGCGCTTCGCTCTCAGACTGCAGGCTTACTTGTAGTTCCTAGGGTTTGTAAGAGTAGAATGGGAGGCAGAGCCTTCAGCTTTCAGGCTCCTCTCCTGTGGAACCAGCTCCCAATTCAGATCAGGGAGACAGACACCCTCTCTACTTTTAAGATTAGGCTTAAAACTTTCCTTTTTGCTAAAGCTTATAGTTAGGGCTGGATCAGGTGACCCTGAACCATCCCTTAGTTATGCTGCTATAGACGTAGACTGCTGGGGGGTTCCCATGATGCACTGTTTCTTTTTCTTTCTGCTCTGTATGCACCACTCTGCATTTAATCATTAGTGATCGATCTCTGCTCCCCTCCACAGCATGTCTTTTTCCTGGTTCTCTCCCTCAGCCCCAACCAGTCCCAGCAGAAGACTGCCCCTCCCTGAGCCTGGTTCTGCTGGAGGTTTCTTCCTGTTAAAAGGGAGTTTTTCCTTCCCACTGTAGCCAAGTGCTTGCTCACAGGGGGTCGTTTTGACCGTTGGGGTTTACATAATTATTGTATGGCCTTGCCTTACAATATGAAGCGCCTTGGGGCAACTGATTGTTGTGATTTGGCGCTATATAAAAAAAAAATTGATTGATTGATTGATTGATTTCCTCTAGGCTGGACTATTGTAATTCATTATTATCAGGTTGTCCTAAAAGTTCCCTAAAAAGCCTTCAGTTAATTCAAAATGCTGCAGCTAGAGTACTGACGGGGACTAGCAGGAGAGAGCATATCTCACCCATATTGGCCTCTCTTCATTGGCTTCCTGTTAGTTCTAGAATAGAATTTAAAATTCTTCTTCTTACTTATAAGGTTTTGAATAATCAGGTCCCATCTTATCTTAGGGACCTCGTAGTACCATATCACCCCAATAGAGCGCTTCGCTCTCAGACTGCAGTCTTACTTGTAGTTCCTAGGGTTTGTAAGAGTAGAATGGGAGGCAGAGCCTTCAGCTTTCAGGCTCCTCTCCTGTGGAACCAGCTCCCAATTCAGATCAGGGAGACAGACACCGTCTCTACTTTTAAGATTAGGCTTAAAACTTTCCTTTTTGCTAAAGCTTATAGTTAGGGCTGGATCAGGTGACCCTGAGCCATCCCTTAGTTGTGCTGCTATAGACGTGGACTGCTGGGGGGTTCCCATGATGCACTGTTTCTTTCTCTTTTTGCTCTGTATGCACCACTCTGCATTTAATCATTAGTGATCGATCTCTGCTCCCCTCCACAGCATGTCTTTTTCCCGGTTTTCTCCCTCAGCCCCAACCAGTCCCAGCAGAAGACTGCCCCTCCCTGAGCCTGGTTCTGCTGGAGGTTTCTTCCTGTTAAAAGGGAGTTTTTCCTTCCCACTGTAGCCAAGTGCTTGCTCACAGGGGGTCGTTTTGACCGTTGGGGTTTTACATAATTGTTGTATGGCCTTGCCTTACAATATGAAGCGCCTTGGGGCAACTGTTTGTTGTGATTTGGCGCTATATAAAAAAAATTGATTGATTGATTGATTGTCATGTTGAGATGGCAGAGGGTTGTTGTCAGCAGCTGGGAAAAGTAACTAAAAAAGTAACTAGTAATCTAACTTAGTTACTTTTCCAATTAAGTAATCAGTAAAGTAACTAAGTTACTTTTTCAAGGAGTAATCAGTAATCAGTAATTGGATTACTTTTTCAAAGTAACTGTGGCAACACTGGTGATATATAATCATCTGTGAGCATCAATCACCAGGTGCACTATAAATATTGAGTATATATTCAGCTATCCTGTGCAATACATTCCCAACTAACACTGACCATGTTAAATTAACTCTGGGACCATATGTACATTGGCAGTGTTAATTTAACACTGGTGTTTTTACTGTGTATGTATGTACATATACAGTGGTATGTAAAAGTTTGGGGCCTGTGATGATTTCCATAATTTTCCTTTATAAATCATTGGTTGTTTGGATCAGCAATTTCAGTTAAATATATCATATAGCCGACAAACACAATGATATTTGAGAAGTGAAATTACGTTTATAGGATTTACAGAAAGTGTGCAGTAATTCTTTAAACAAAATTAGGCAGGTGCATAAATTTGGCGCAACTTCAACTTTGTCACTGATTCATGAACATTGTTCTCAAGAATCTGCTGATATTGACTGTAATCCACGTGAACCTCAACTTTAACAAGATTCCCAGTACCTGCACTGGCCACACAGCCCCACAGCATGATGGAACCACCTCCAAATTTTACTGTAGGTAGCAAGTGTTTTTCTTGGAATGCTGTGTTCTTTTTCAGCCATGCATACCGCCCCTTGTTATGTCCAAATAACTCAATTTTAGTTGCATCATTCTACAGCACCTTATTCCAAAATGAAGCTGGTTTGTCCAAATGTGCTTTAGCATACCTCAAGCGACTCTGTTTGTGGCGTGTACGCAGAAAAGGCTTCCTCTGCATTACAGCATCATACACCATCTCTTTGTACAAAATGCGCTGTATAGTTGAACGATGCACAGAGACACTATTTTCAGCAAGATCATGTTGTAGGTCTTTGGAGCAGGTCTGTGGGTTGACTATGAGTGTTCTCACCATCCTTCGCTTCAGCTTATCTGAGATTTTTCTTTGCCTGCCACTTCAGGCCTTAACTAATACTGTGCCTGCAGTCTTCCATTTCCTCACTATGTTCCTCACAGTGGAATCTGACAGCTGAAATCTCTGAGATAGCTTTTTGTATCCTTCCCCTAAACCATAACGTTGAACAATCTTTGTTTTCAGGTCATTTGAGAGTTGTTTAGAGGGCAGGGGTGGTGGCCAAGTGGTTAATGTGCTTGGTTTCAGTTCAGAAGGTTCCAGGTTCAAATCCCACCCCTGCCACATTTCTCCATGTAATGTGGAGTTGCGTCAGGAAGGGCATCCAGCGTAAAACCTGTGCCAATTCAACATGCAGATCCACCTTGGATTTGCTGTGGCGACCCCGAGTGCAAACAAGGGAGCAGCCAAATGGACTTACTGAGAGTTGTTTAGAGGCTCTCATGTTGCCTCTCACTAGAAGAGATGTAAAGAGGGGAAACATTTGCAAATGGCCACCTTAAATACCCTTTCTCATACTTGGATTCAACTGTGTAAGAAGGTCAAGGGTCAATGAGCTTACCAAACCAATTTTGTGTTCCAATAATTACTGCTAAATGTATTCAAATTAATAAAATGACAAGGGTGCCCAAATGTATGCACCTGCCCAATTTTGTTTAAATAATTATTGCACACTTTCTGTAAATACTAGAAACTTCATTTCACTTCTCAAATATCAGTGTGTTTGTCTGCTATATGATATATTTAACTGAAAATTCTGATTCAGACAACCAATGATTTATAAAGGAAAATCATGAACATTATCAGGGGTGCCCAAACTTTTACATACAACTGTAGATAGATAGATAGATAGATAGATAGATAGATAGATAGATAGATAGATAGATAGATAGATAGATAGATAGATAGATAGATAGATAGATAGATAGATAGATAGATAGATAGATAGATAGATAGATAGATAGATAGATAGATAGATAGATAGATAGATAGATAGATAGATAGATAGATAGATTAATAGATAGATAGATAGATAGATAGATAGATAGATAGATAGATAGATAGATAGATAGATAGATAGATAGATAGATAGATAGATAGATAGATAGATAGATAGATAGATAGATAGATAGATAGATAGAAAATCTCAGCAGTTTTTCTTTCACTGTAATTACAGAACAACTTCAGGCTACATTTGGCTTGAAAACAGGAGTGAAGCATGTGTGCAGATCAAAGGCTCCATGCGTCAATAATCCTCTTGAGACCCAAACGTCAGACTGACAAGTTATAACTCAGCTGTTTTTTTCCCTCTAAAATCAACTAAAAAAGGTCTACATTAATGTCTCAGTGGGAGGCAGAGTGCAAAGTCAAACGAGGCTTCTTCACTGCAAATAACAGCTACTCACTTATCATCTGAATCTCTCATTCCCCTCCTACCTTCCTCTTTTATTAGTTCATGTAAATACATGTCATTGAGTCTGTGCATGTGAGCATGCACAGGGGTTGTCGAATGTCAAGTGTAGCGTACGTTAATAAATGACTGTGAATTTCTCTTGAGGGTTCTGCTGTCGCGCATTTACACACAAACACAGACGTGCACGTGCACATGCTGAGATGCTGCAGGCAAACACGACCCTGTCTATATGAAGATCCACTAGTAGACCTCTGGTAGCACACCTGGTCTCACCACATAAGGCCCTGTCACACAATTTAGCCTGCTTGTGCTGACCGTATTAAAAACGCTGGCACAAGAGGGCATACATCTAACACCTTGACGGTTAACCAGCACATGCCAACAGCCGTCTTTCCACCCAGTGGTTTGGGTCAGTACTGCACCGTGTGGTGTGGGTCAGAAACAGAGTAATTTAATATTATTTATTTTTTTTTTTATCTTGGTGGACCATTTTCATTGTGTACAGAATGCTGATGAGTGGACTGGCTGTGGTAAACGCTGCCGTGAATGAAGTAAATGTCTAAAGCGCTGTTGATTTCTGATCAGGTCATCGCAGACCTGAATAATGAAACGCTCTGATAATTTAAACTTTGAAAGCGCCAGTCAACCACGATCAGGTGTGATCTGAATGAAGTGCTGTGTGATGTGTTGGTGTGATTTGTCGGTGTGGTGTTCACCTTCAGTGATGGCGCTTTAAATGTTTAACAGCGCATTAATCAGGCGTGACCACACCTGATCAATTAGGTCATCTGATGATCACACCACAGCGATGACGCTTTAAAAGTTTAAATCATCAAAGTGCTTCTGTGTGTTCAGAGCGTGACATCCTCTGAGAAATGCACCTGGAGCAGAAAAACCACTGAGGGACTTGCTTTAAAACACGACGTTTCCAGCGACGAATTAAAGTATTTTCAGACATCATTTTCAAGAATCAGGGACTTTATGTGGATTCATGTCCGTCTCTGATGGCGAATTGGACTGAAATCAACAGTTCAGATTTACTCCGTGTGTGAATGAAACAGTTGATCTGCATGAGGACTGCAGCTTTTTCAGCCAATCAGTGGCCAGCATTATGGACGTATTTAGACTTATGAGTAAATAACAAGAAACGTGTGCCAACAACCACATAACTTACCTACAACTTATGAGTCACACACTGGCACTCGCTTAAAATTTTCAACATGCCCAAAATTTTTTGAGGAGCTCAGTGTATTAGGACATACATCAGTGAGCTTCAACGGGTTCTTAACTTATAAACAACTCACCCTTAACTTATTAGACTTATGTCAGCATTTTTTAATACAATTGCCATGCACTGGCTAAATCTTCAAGGTGTGACAGGGCCTATAGATCTTTATTCTTCACTGATGAAAGAGAGGGAGGGAGAAACTGTCTACAGAAGCCGAAAGACAGAAAGTCTGAAGCAAACTGAAACAGGAGGTGAAGGATGTTTTTCAAGAATGTCTTTAAAAATCCATGACATTTGTGAACAAAATACATTTTTCCCCAGCCTGTTACAAAGTAACCATTCTGATTGGATCTTTCATCAAGCCATAGTGAGAGCAGGACCCCTGTAGTTCAGAACTGGACATAGCATGAGAGATAAAGCTATTAAAATGTAAAAAAAAATTGTCCCTCACTGGTAAAGAATCCTTTACATAGTTATTCATGTTGGCCCCAATAATATCAGGATGAAGCACTCCAAGGTCACAAAAATGGACATAGAGAGGACTTGTGACCTTGCCAGAAACAGGTGTCAGCATCGATTAATAGTCTCTGGTCCCCTCCCCTCCTGGGGTAATGATGAGGCATTTAGCAGGCTGACATTGTTAAATAGGTGGCTGGCGCAATTTTGTAGACAGCAAAGCTTTAGTTTTATTGATAACTGGCCCTTGCTCTGGGGCCGCTGTGGCTTGCTGATGCCAGATGCCCTTCACCCTACTGGGGAAGGCCACCATCTTGTCTGCGAACATAGATAGAGCTCTACGGGGTGGGTAACATTAGGACTTTACAGCAGGCCACAGAGCAGGTGATTAGAGACCCTGAAAGGCTTATGACAAATGTGGGTGTGGAATCCATTAGCTTAGCGGGGAAATTAGTGCAGAAAATCCACTGTGGTGATACTGCAGTTTATGTGCCAGGGAGGGAAATTCAACAAGTTGAGACTGTGGCCTGTTTCCGTAGACGTGTCCATAAAAGTCATAGAGGGATATGCTTTACAAACTTAATACTAGGGTTGAGCCAGATACTCGTTTCAGACAAGTATCTGGTATGGATAAAGCATTTATGATGAGTACGAGCATGATACGAGTAAAACTCATCAATATCTGTACTGACGGCAATCTCGTGCTGAAGGAAAATTCTCATTGGCTAACTGACTGCCTTCATGTTCTATGAATAGCCAGTCACACACAGTGCCCACCCCTCCCTACACAGACACGTCTCGATACAGCCTCCGCACACACACAGTCACAGGATCTCTCTGTGCTTGGCTTGATTCTACCTCACGTTGCTCTCAGTACTGAAAACAGCTCTTGTGGTGTTGGTCACCGCCTCCACTCTGGTCAGGTTTTTTTATTTTATTTTTGTTTTTAACCGTTTGTTTGCTCTTCATTTTGTTGGTGATATAAAGTCAGTTGGAAAACTTTGCTCCTACTGAACACGGTGCATTTGAGAAGAACACAGTGAACAAGACTGACATATTATTTCCCTGTTTGCCATCATTGGATGTTTGCATGAATCACCAAGTTCACACAGATCATTAAAAAATAAACAGTCTTACAGACCACTTACACACATACACACATGTAGCTCAACACACAAAGTAGCATATTAATATTTTTATTGAATATGGCTGCATGCAGGATCTGACACTTTCTCACTGCAGTTCATAAAAATAAATTGGTCAGTCGAACAACCTCTCACGCTCTTTCACACAATCACTCAGTCACACACACACACACACACACACACACACACACACACACACACACACACACACACACACACACACACACACCTTAATCAATATTGTTTAACTTTGTGTGGGAAAAAATGGCAAGAACGTTAGGTAGTAAAAATAAATAAATAATTGAAAAAATCAGTTTGATCATAAAATGAAAACAAGAAAGTTGTGTTGAGTATGACAACTCTTGTTCATGCATACAAGGTCTATTAGAAAAGTATCCGACCTTATTATTTTTTTCAAAAACCATATGGATTTGAATCACCTGTGATTACATCAGACATGCTTGAACCCTCGTGGGCATGCGAGTTTTTTTTCAAACCTGTCGGTTACGTCATTCGCCTGTGGGCAGTCTTTCAGTGAGGAGTCGCCCACCCTCTCGTCAATTTTTTCATTGTTTAGGAATGGCTCAGAGACTGCTGCTTTGTTTGATCAAAATTTTTTCAAAACTGTAAGGCACAACTGAGTGGACACCATTCAATAAATTCAGCTGGTTTTCGGTAAAAATTTTAACAGCTGATGAGAGATTTTGGTCTGGTAGTGTCGCCGTAAGGACGGCCCACGGCGCCTGACGGTGATCTGTGCTTCGAGGCGGCAGCGTCTCGCCGTTTCAAGTTGAAAACTTCCATATTTCAGGCTCTGTTGATCCAGTAAGTCGTCAGAGAACAGAGAACTTTCAGAAGAAGTCGGCATGAGGAGTTTATTCGGACATTCCATTGTTAACAGACATTTTGTAATGAAAGAACGTGCAGGCAGAGTCGCATGTCGGGCTGGACCCGACCGCGGGGGGTCGCGACAGGAAAAACACCTCCGTTGGAAACCTTAACGGACAAGTTGGAACATGCCCAAGCTGTTAAACAATTTCTCAGTTACTCACTTATTGAAAGCCATCAAAAGCCGCCTGAATTTTACAAATGGTTTTCAACACGGAGGTGTTTTTCCTGTCGCGGCGCACACAGATTTGCCGAGTCATCACGGAAACGACTCGGCGAATTTGCACGCACGTCTTTCATTACAAAATGTCCTTAAACAGTGGAATGTCCGCATAAAGTCCTCATGCCGGCCTCTTCTGAATCTTCTCTGTTCTCTCACGACGTCCTGGGTGAATTAAGCCTTAAATTAGGATGTTTTCAGGTCGAAACAGGCCGACGACGGCGCCTGGAAGCGCTGCACGACGTCCCGCTGCGTGGGAAGTCCTTACACCGACAGAAACACCCCATAATCTCTCATCAGCCGTTAAACCTTTCACCGAAAACCAGCTTAATTTCTCGAATAGTGTCCACTCGGATATTCCTCACAGGTCCAGAAAAAATGTTGATAAAGCAACGCGCGCCATCTCGAGCAGCGTGTGAAACAAAGGAATTCAGCCGAGAGGGCGGGACCACATCTCACTCAAGGCCTGCCCACAGGGAAATGACGTCACCGACGCGTGAAAAAACTCATGCATGCGCACGAGGGTTCAAGCATGATTGGTGTAATCGCACGTCATTCAAATCCATATAGTTAAAAAATAAATAAAAGGGTCGGTTTATTATCTAATAGACCTCGTACTTAGTACTTCATAATTTGCTACTACATTGAATCTCAATTCTGAGGCTGTTCTGTTATTCATTCATATACTTAAGAATATTCATGTTCTGAGTTCATAAAAAAAAACTTGTTCTGTAATATTGTGATCAAAAACATTGAATGTCAATTCTGAGGCTGTTCTGTAAAAATTCAGTCATACACTTAAGAATATTCATGTTCTGAGTTCATAAAAAACTTGTTCTGTAAATAGTTCTCTTAATTTTGTGATCAAAAACATTGATTTGTGTTGTGTGGGCCGCTGAAGAGGAGGTACTGCTGGCCCACCACCACCAGTGGGCGCCCTGCCTGGAGTGCGGGCTCCAGGCACCAGAGGGCGCCGCCGCCTCACAGGAGCAGCCAAGGTGACAGCTGTCACCCATCACCTGAGACAGCTGACAGCAATCATCAGTGGGGTATATCAGCAGGACGGCATCTCCACCTCATTGCCGAGATATCGTTTCTACCTATGAGGTAACGTATCAAAGCTGATGGAGTGTATCCTTTTGGATTAGTGCATAGATTGTGGATTACTGTTCCAACGAGAGGTGGAGGTAACTTCCCTGCTGTTCGGAGTCTTGGGTGCAAACGCGCCCCCATCTAACTGTTCTTTGTTCCTCGCCAGCAGTACCAGGTCCGACACGCGGAGGCAGTGGCCACCTGGGAGTTCGGGACTTGGCGGCTCCAGTATTTCCGGGGTCCTGTGGTGGAGGAAGCCGTGTGGTTCAGGTCTTACCTTGGAGAGGCGTCTCCTATCTTCGAGCCTGCCCACACGACACTTTTGTGAATTGACTGTTGTCCATTTCGTGATTGGTTGTATTCGTTGTGCACGTTCACAACAGTAAAGCCTTGTTATTTGACTTTCTCCATTGTCCGTTCATTTGCGCCCCCTGTTGTGGGTCCGTGTACTGACACTTTCCCAACAGATTTGAATCTCAGTTTTGAGGCTGTTCTGTAAAGTTTTCAAATAAACAATAAATATAACAACTTCTGATCAATCCATATCAATTTCAGACTTAAAATAATGTACTGATTTAAGCCCCACCCATTTGGGGTTAAACCACGCCTGCTTCCGGTTTAGGCTCCGCCCACGACAAGTACAGATACAGATCATTTAGATGGTTGAACTGATACCGATACAGATTCAGGCAGTGGTGTACTCGCTCATCCCTATGTAATACCCATTACTACACTGGATGATGTTGAAATTGAGGATGGCCCAGTGGTTGTTCCAACAATATCAAATATTTCGTGTCTGCTACCTACAACATGTGTGGAATGTCTCAAAACTACTTCTAGGCATCTTATATATGCTATTCTGGCACCACCCCTAAATCCAATCAGTCAAACTGTCAACCCCACTGAGGTCCTTAGTCTGGGTCTCATTGACATAAGATCACTATCCTCAAAATCATTGTTGATTAATGATCTAATTATCGATCATCACTTACATATGATTGGGTTATGTGAATCCTGGCTTAAACCTACAGCTGTCCTCCCTTTAAATGAGGCCTGCCCACCAGCATATACATTTAGTCACGTCCCTCGTAATGCGAAGCAAGGCGGAGGTGTTGGTCTTATTAAATCAAGGTTTAGTTTATTAGCTGTTGGGGGTCACAAATATATCTTGTTTGAACATCTGATTCTCCGCTCTGCCCACGATGTTGCAGTTGCTGCATCATGGAGTTCAGGAGTACAGGATCCTAGAGCCTCGAGCTTAGAGCCGAAAGGTGCGTTTACACATAAGCAAGACGCGTTACGGATGTCATTTTTCTGTCATTCGTGACACATTCCTGACATTTTTAATGTGACTTAACGCATCTGAATAGGTTTCTTAATAGTGCGTGTTGGTGCGTGATATTCTTGATATTCGTGGAGCATGTTTCTGCCTGTCAAAAAATCTTCCACGAATGTCACACACCACCCTCATTTCGTCTCACGTCGTGGAGGTCGCAACTGAGCGTATTGATCCGTCTTGATGAGTATTGATCCTTAATAGAACGTGACAAAGTTCGTAGTGGTTCCTGTGATGGTTCTTGTGACATGGAAACTGTCAAGTTTTGACACAACTTGTAACGCGGCGTCACATTTCACTGCGCGCCACGACGAACCAGTTTTCTGTCACGTGCGCACAATTAAACTCGGCTCCAAATGTCGTTCCACGGTTCCTGCTGAAGCTCCTCAGGATGCTCCTGCAGGAGTTCCACCTGCTGTTGTAACCGATGAGCGGGAGAACGAGTCTGAGCAACCAGAGGAGTGAGAGGAGACTCACGTGCAGCCAGACATCTCTGCACCTCCTCCAGTCCGGTGGAGGAAGAAGCGTGCGCACAATTAAATCCTGCTGCACCACATTCAGTTTGATTGCTGACACCAAGTCGGCTAAAAGTCAAATTTCAGTGCTCTTCAGCGCGCTCCTGCAGGTGTTCCACCTGCTGCATGTGCCTGATGTTTGGGAAAATTCACGAGACGAGCCGCATGAAGCCACACATCTGGCTCTGTCCTCCTCCTCCTCTCTGCACCACTCCATGGCACAGAGCCCAACTACGCATGCAGTCACAAAGTTCTTCTGAAAAACTGGAGCGATCTGAATTCGGTTGGATGAATATGGGTGTGTGTGTGTGTGTGTGTGGAGATAATTCACCTTGTTCACAACGTGACAGAACTTAACAATGCGTGGTTACGCGCAATAGCACGCGATAGCGCGTAACAACGTGGAACACTATTCTTGACTGTGAGTAATGGTTCCTGATAATTCTCCGGCAACACGTGCCATTAATCGTAACGTGTGGTAACAGGTTGCAGCAGTTCCTGAGGACACCTGACACCTCTGCCCCGAATCATCACATTCGTGATAAGCGGCCAAGAATGTGTACTTCGTGGCATTCGTGACTTGTCATCATTATGTGTAAACGCAGCAGTTAAATGAGCTTCAAAGGATTCAAAGGATTCAAAGGAATTTTATTGTCATATGTCATATATCTTAGAAACATGGTGTCTAACCAGATCCTTACTCTGGATGGCATTACCCTGACCTCTAGTAATACTGTGAGAAATCTTGGAGTCATTTTTGATCAGGATATGTCATTCAAAGCGCATATTAAACAAATATGTAGGACTGCTTTTTTGCATTTACGCAATATCTCTAAAATCAGAAAGGTCTTGTCTCAGAGTGATGCTGAAAAACTAATTCATGCATTTATTTCCTCTAGGCTGGACTATTGTAATTCATTATTATCAGGTTGTCCTAAAAGTTCCCTAAAAAGCCTTCAGTTAATTCAAAATGCTGCAGCTACAGTACTGACGGGGACTAGAAGGAGAGAGCATATCTCACCCATATTGGCCTCTCTTCATTGGCTTCCTGTTAATTCTAGAATAGAATTTAAAATTCTTCTTCTTACTTATAAGGTTTTGAATAATCAGGTCCCATCTTATCTTAGGGACCTCGTAGTACCATATCACACCAATAGAGCGCTTCGCTCTCAGACTGCAGGCTTACTTGTAGTTCCTAGGGTTTGTAAGAGTAGAATGGGAGGCAGAGCCTTCAGCTTTCAGGCTCCTCTCCTGTGGAACCAGCTCCCAATTCAGATCAGGGAGACAGACACCCTCTCTACTTTTAAGATTAGGCTTAAAACTTTCCTTTTTGCTAAAGCTTATAGTTAGGGCTGGATCAGGTGACCCTGAACCATCCCTTAGTTATGCTGCTATAGACGTAGACTGCTGGGGGGTTCCCATGATGCACTGTTTCTTTATCTTTTTGCTCTGTATGCACCACTCTGCATTTAATCATTAGTGATTGATCTCTGCTCCCCTCCACAGCATGTCTTTTTCTTGGTTCTCTCCCTCAGCCCCAACCAGTCCCAGCAGAAGACTGCCCCTCCCTGAGCCTGGTTCTGCTGGAGGTTTCTTCCTGTTAAAAGGGAGTTTTTCCTTCCCACTGTAGCCAAGTGCTTGCTCACAGGGGGTCGTTTTGACCGTTGGGGTTTTACATAATTATTGTATGGCCTTGCCTTACAATATAAAGCGCCTTGGGGCAACTGTTTGTTGTGATTTGGCGCTATATAAAAAAATTGATTGATTGATTGATATGCATAGAAGAACAAGTTCCCTGCACAATGAAATGTGGCTACTGCATTTAACCCATCCTATTTGCCAGTAGGAGCAGAGGTCGCCAATTAGGCGCCCGGGGACCAGCTCCAGATGTACATCCCTGCCTTGGTCAACAGCAGGGCTGAGCAAACCAACACCGACCCATAACAAACAACACACACACAACACACAACACATAGGCCGGCCCGGTACATAAAACATATATATGAAAGCAAAACACGAGGGAAAAGGAGAAGAAAAAAAAAAAACCCTCATAGCTGCTGCATTACACAGCGGCAATCAATCAATCAACCAATCAACTTTTTTCTTGTATAGCGCCAAATCACAACAAACAGTTGCCCCAAGGCGCTCCACATTGCAAGGCAAGGCCATACAATAATTATGAAACACAGTCTACGTCTAAAGCAACATAACCAAGGGATGGTCCAGGGTCACCCGATCCAGCCCTAACTATAAGCCTTAGCGAAAAGGAAAGTTTTAAGCCTAATCTTAAAAGTAGAGAGGGTATCTGTCTCCCTGATCTGAATTGGGAGCTGGTTCCACAGGAGAGGAGCCTGAAAGCTGAAGGCTCTGCTCCCATTCTACTCTTACAAACCCTAGGAACTACAAGTAAGCCCGCAGTCTGAGAGCGAAGCGCTCTAATGGGGTAATATGGTACTATGAGGTCTCTAAGATAAGATGGGACCTGATTATTCAAAACCTTATAAGTAAGAAGAAGAATTTTAAATTCTATTCTAGCATTAACAGGAAGCCAATGAAGGGAGGCCAACACGGGTGAGATATGCTCTCTCCTGCTAGTCCCCGTCAGTACTCTAGCTGCAGCATTCTGAACCAACTGAAGGCTTTTTAGGGAACTTTTAGGACAACCTGATACAATGAATTACAATAGTCCAGCCTAGAGGAAACAAATGCATGAATTAGTTTTTCAGCATCACTCTGAGACAAGACCTTTCTGATTTTAGAGATATTGCGTAAATGCAAAAAGGCAGTCCTACATATTTGTTTAATATGCGCTTTGAATGACATATCCTGATCAAAAATAACTCCAAGATTTCTCACAGTATTACTAGAGATCAGGGAAATGCCATCCAGAGTAACGATCTGGTTAGACACCATGCTTCTAAGATTTGTGGGGCCAAGTACAATAACTTCAGTTTTATCTGAGTTTAAAAGCAGGAAATTAGAGGTCATCCATGTCTTTATGTCTGTAAGACAATCCTGCAGTTTAGCTAATTGGTGCGTATCCTCTGGCTTCATGGATAGATAAAGCTGGGTATCATCTGCGTAACAATGAAAATTTAAGCAATACCGTCTAATAATACTGCCCAAGGGAAGCATGTATAAAGTGAATAAAATTGGTCCTAGCACAGAACCTTGTGGAACTCCATAATTAACTTTAGTCTGTGAAGAAGATTCCCCATTTACATGAACAAACTGTAATCTATTAGACAAATATGATTCAAACCACCGCAGCGCAATGCCTTTAATACCTATGACATGCTCTAATCTCTGTAATAAAATTTATGGTCAACAGTATCAAAAGCAGCACTGAGGTCCAACAGAACAGCACAGAGATAAGTCCACTGTCCGAAGCCATAAGAAGATCATTTGTAACCTTCACTAATGCTGTTTCTGTACTATGATGAATTCTAAAACCTGACTGAAACTCTTCAAATAGACCATTCCTCTGCAGGTGATCAGTTAGCTGTTTTACAACTACCCTCTCAAGAATCTTTGAGAGAAAAGGAAGGTTGGAGATTGGCCTATAATTAGCTAAGATAGCTGGGTCAAGTGATGGCTTTTTAAGTAATGGTTTAATTACTGCCACCTTAAAGGCCTGTGGTACATAACCAACTAACAAAGATAGATTGATCATATTTAAGATTGAAGCATTAAATAATGGTAGGACTTCCTTGAGCAGCCTGGCAGGAATGGGGTCTAATAAGCATGTTGATGGTTTGGATGAAGTAACTAATGAAAATAACTCAGACAGAACATCGGAGAGAAAGAGTCTAACCAAATACCGGCATCACTGAAAGCAGCCAAAGATAACGATACATCTTTGGGATGGTTATGAGTAATTTTTTCTCTAATAGTCAAAATTTTGTTAGCAAAGAAAGTCATGAAGTCATTACTAGTTAAAGTTAATGGAATACTCAGCTCAATAGAGCTCTGACTCTTTGTCAGCCTGGCTACAGTGCTGAAAAGAAACCTGGGGTTGTTCTTATTTTCTTCAATTAGTGATGAGTAGAAAGATGTCCTAGCTTCACGAAGGGCTTTCTTATAGAGCAACAAACTCTTTTTCCAGGCTAAGTGAAGATCTTCTAAATTAGTGAGACGCCATTTCCTCTCCAACTTACGGGTTATCTGCTTTAAGCTACGAGTTTGTGAGTTATACCACGGAGTCAGACACTTCTGATTTAAAGCTCTCTTTTTCAGAGGAGCTACAGCATCCAAAGTTGTCTTCAATGAGGATGTAAAACTATTGACAAGATACTCTAACTCCCTTACAGAGTTTAGGTAGCTACTCTGCTCTGTGTTGGTATATGACATTAGAGAACATAAAGAAGGAATCATATCCTTAAACCTAGTTACAGCGCTTTCTGAAAGACTTCTAGTGTAATGAAACTTATTCCCCACTGCAGGGTAGTCCATCAGGGTAAATGTAAATGTTATTAAAAAATGATCAGACAAAAGGGAGTTTTCAGGGAATACTGTTAAGTCTTCTATTTCCATACCATAAGTCAGAACAAGATCTAAAATATGATTAAGTGGTGGGTGGACTCATTTACTTTTTGAGCAAAGCCGATAGAGTCTAATAATAGATTAAATGCAGTGTTGAGGCTGTCATTCTCAGCATCTGTGTGGATGTTAAAATCGCCCACTATAATTATCTTATCTGAGCTAAGCACTAAGTCAGACAAAAGGTCTGAAAATTCACAGAGAAACTCACAGTAACGACCAGGTGGACGATAGATAATAACAAATAAAACTGGTTTTTGGGACTTCCAATTTGGATGGACAAGACTAAGAGACAAGCTTTCAAATGAATTAAAGCTCTGTCTAGGTTTTTGATTAATTAATAAGCTGGAATGGAAGATTGCTGCTAATCCTCCGCCCCGGCCCGTGCTACGAGCATTCTGACAGTTAGTGTGACTCGGGGGTGTTGACTCATTTAAACTAACATATTCATCCTGCTGTAACCAAGTTTCTGTTAGGCAGAATAAATCAATACGTTGATCAATTATTATATCATTACCAACAGGGACTTAGAAGAAAGAGACCTAATGTTTAATAGACCACATTTAACTGTTTTAGTCTGTGGTGCAATTGAAGGTGCTATATTATTTTTCTTTTTGAATTTTTATGCTTAAATAGATTTTTGCTAGTTATTGGTGGTCTGGGAGCAGGCACCGTCTCTACGGGGATGGGGTAATAGGGGGATGGCAGGGGGAGAGAAGCTGCAGAGAGGTGTATAAGACCACAGCTCTGCCTCCTGGTCCCAACGCTAGACAGTCACAGTTTGGAGGATCCCAAAAAATTGGCCAGATTTCTAGAAATGAGAGCTGCTCCCTCTAAAGTGGGATGGATGCCGTCTCTCCTAACAAGACCAGGTTTTCCCCAGAAGCTTTGCCAATTATCAATGAAGCCCACCTCATTTTTTGGACACCACTCAGACAGACAGCAATTCAAGGAGAACATGCGGCTAAACATGTCACTCCCGGTCTGATTGGGGAGGGGCCCAGAGAAAACAACAGAGTCCGACATTGTTTTTGCAAAGTTACACACCGATTCAATGTAATTTTAGTGACCTCCGATTGGCGTAACCGAGTGTCATTACTGCCGACGTGAATTACAATCTTACCAAATTTACGCTTAGCCTTAGCCAGCAATTTCAAATGTCCTTCGATGTCGCCTGCTCTGGCCCCCGGAAGACAATTGACAATGGTTGCTGGTGTCGCTAACTTCACATTTCTCAAAACAGAGTCGCCAATAACCAGAGTTTGATCCTCGGCGAGTGTATCGTCGAGTGGGGAAAAACGGTTAGAGATGTGAACGGGTTGACGGTGTACACGGGGCTTCTGTTTAGGGCTACGCTTCCTCCTCACAGTCACCCAGTCAGCCTGCCTTCCCGACTGCACGGGGTCTGCCAGGGGGTAACTAACGGCGGCTAAGCTACCTTGGTCCGCACCGACTACAGGGGCCTGGCTAGCTGTAGAATTTTCCACGGTGCGGAGCCGAGCCTCCAATTCGCCCAGCCTGGCCTCCAAAGCTACGAATAAGCTGCACTTATTACATGTACCGTTACTGCTAAAAGAGGCCGAGGAATAACTAAACAGGCCGAGGAATAACTATGAGGAAAAAAAAAAAAAAAATCCCATTAGCACAGAAAAACAATAATCACAGAGACAAAACAAGGACACAGGATGACAACCGAGATTTGAAAGGACCAGTTTATCAGAACACTCCAGAGGCAGCCTGTTCGGCCCCGTCAACGGCCTTGTCCGACATTCCTGGAGGGGGGAGGGAACAGCCCTGCACATCTGAGCAGTCCTGGACAGTTCTAACACAGTTAACGTCAGAGCTGGAGAAGCTGAGGGGAGGGGGGAAGACCAGGGAGCGAGGCTTAAGTGTTGATCTTCTGAGGAGGTTTTTATCACAGCGACCTTGGAGTGCAGCTGTATTTGGGGAAGCCAAATGAATAGCCAGATTAACAGACGCCTGAAAGATTCCACAGTTCTGAGAACAGAGTGGCTCTCAATGCATCTGAATGTAGAATGTGGTCTTCACAGACGATCATAGCGGGTTTCCAGGGCTGCGATCTTGCCCAAGATGTTTTCCAACGCGCGGTTAACCCCCGCCGACTGCGCAGCCACTGCCTTCCCAATCGAATCAATCATATAGGACAGCCTGGAAGGACCAATCAAAGCTGCTTCCACTTTCTTGATTTTCCGGTAAACCAGCAGAGTGCCCGCACCACACATCAGAAAGCCGGTCACCACCAAGCCGAATATGTACACATCTTCGACTTGGTGGTGACCGGCCTTTCACACCAGCTTGTATGCTGGTGTGAAAGGTTCCCGGTTCAGGGCCACCCCTGCCCATTCTCCATGTAATGTGGAGTTGAGTCCTGTCAGGAAGGGCATCCAGTGTAAAACGTGTGCCAAGTTAACATTCAAATCCTGTTATATGGCTGGGGGGGGCCTGGCTGCCGGTTTGTTTGTCTGTTTGTTTTCCTCCCAGGTGGCGTGCATTTGGGACTGAGTGGCTGTGTTGCTGAGGCTGTCAGGACCTCACCCTGATCGCCTGCGACTCGTCGGGACTCGCGGCTGGGGTGCATCGGGATGGATTGGAGCGTGTTGGCATTTAAGACTGGAGTGCACGGTGTGTATTTGCCAGAGACTCGACCTTGTGACCAGACGGGTGAGATCGTCGTCTTGGGAGCCATCTCATCAGCAGCGGACGCTGAGAATGTCCAGGTTTGATGCACAGTCTGTGAAAGAGGAGGGGGTGAGGTCTCACGCTCGTCAGCACACTTCCTGAGGTACGTTAGATTTTGTGACTAACAGTTATACAGTCAGTAAATGTGGTGTCCCTCACACCTTATTGTATTGAGCTGTTTGTTAGTCATGTATCAGCTTCCACTGCGGTGGAGTTTTGTGAACTGGATGTTCCATGCCCGCAGGTTGGAAGCTGATCAGCAATCAAGCCAGGAAGTGTTTGCTGTTTGTACACCTTTAAGTGTTCTGTGTGTAGAGTGTGGACTCACATAATGGTTCCTTCTTTCACAGACTCGGTTGTTGCGGCCACCTGGGGGGTGTCGGCGGGGTCCTTGGGTCCGAAACAGCTTCTGGCTCCGGACCGTTAGCGCTGCTGGGAGCGCACCACGCCAGACCGCACCTTTTTGTATTATCACTGTTATGTATTAAATTCAGTTAGCCTTTGTACCGTGCTCTGCTTATTTCATACTGGGTCCTTCAAACGCTGGTCGGTTCTCTGAGCTGCGTCCGACACATAACAGTAGTCTCTGGCCAAACATCACGGACCCAGCGTTAGCAGAGACGGTAACGCGCTGGGAAGGCGGCAGCAGACGTTCAGTGGTTATCCGGATCAGTTGCGGGGCTCTCCGCCCGGAAGGTGCGTGTTTGAGACCCATTACTGGATACTAATTTGTGCTCTCTTGCAGCTGTGTTCCTGTGTTGTGCCTCATCCGTGGATCGTGGTGGAGTGTGACTGGCGACGGCTTCGCGTCACACTCCGACCGGATGGGAGGTGTAAACGGGAGCTGCAAGAGTGCGTTTGTAATGGGTTCACGCGCACGGCGGAGCTCTGTTAGCACGGGTCGCTGGGCTTCCTGTGTTACAGTCGTAGCCCCGTTTCCCCGGACAAAGGTAACTACTGCGTCTGTTGTATCAGCTCCGGCGTTATTTAGTTGAGCACATTTTGGTTGTGTGTTGCACTCAGCTGCGCACACAAAAGCAGCTCGTTTGTTTTTTTTTCTGTCGCCCAAGGGGTTTTTTCATTTTTAGCACTCTGGTTCCCCCTTGTGGTGACTGAATCACGGTACCGTCAAGCTCTGGAGTAGGAACAGGTGTGTTCCATTTGGTTGAGCTTGACGGTATAAACTCACTGATTTGTTTGTGTTAGTTCATTTTGTGTGGGGTGTTTTTGAGTTGGTTTTGTGTGGGCTTTTCTTTTTTGTTGTCCACTATTTGTCTGGGGGTGTGACCCTGTAGCCTTTGCTAACCAAGAACAAAAAAAAAAAAAAAAAAAAAAAAAGAAAAACGGGGACCCAAACACTGTGTGTTGGTCTGTTTTTTTTTTTCTTTTGTTTCTTTTTGTTTCACATCCCCAGGGTTAGATGGAGCGGTCCCCTGGGGGGTGATGGGGTGGTATTTGGGTTGTTTTTTCTCTCTTGTTTTTTGTTGTGCCCTCTCTTCTCCTCTGACTCCAGCCGGGTGTGCCGTAGTGTCGGCATTGCTGGAGGGGTGCAGTTAGGTTGTGCTGGGCGTTTCCCAGGTGGCCTCTGCACCCGGGAGGGGGGGGGGGGGGGGTTTGGGGTTTTTTTTGTTTTCCCTCCCCCAGTTTCCGCCCTCAGGGTTTGACTGTGGTGTCCTCTGGGGGGGAAAAGGCGTTGGGGTCCATCTAGCCGTGGACGGCCGGGGCTGGGTCCATTGGTCGTGAGGGGAGGCGTCTCCTGGGGTTGACGAGTGGTCCTCTGGGGGGCGCTGGTAGTCCCCGTGGGTGACGGTGGATCCCAGAGGGACCTCGGCCGTGGTTATTACTCCTGGAGCTGGCGGGTGGCCCTCTGGGGGGTGTTGGTCCCTGCGTGTCGTTTGGGGGGAGGAGGGGGGGTATTTTGGCATTTTTGTTTGTGAGTTTACATGTGGGTTGTTTTTTCTTTTCTCCCCTTCCCTGGGGTTTGATGGGACGGTCCCCTGGGGCGGGGGGGGGTGTTTTGGTTGTTTTGTGTTATGACTAATCACACATGTTTGGTTAAAGGCTGACCGCACAGGTGTAGGAACTCCTGGCCACACCTGTGCTGAGACTGTCAAACAAGGGCAAAGATGCAGCCAGTTCAACCAGTCTGTTGGAGGACGGGCGCAGACGCGGTTTCCAGCCATGGTCCCTGGAGGGGGGTGTTTCTCCTGGGCCGGGTGTGTGTGGTCGCCGGGAGGCTTCCCGTGAGGGTGGGGTACTGTTATATGGCTGGGGGGGGCCTGGCTGCCGGTTTGTTTGTCTGTTTGTTTTCCTCCCAGGTGGCGTGCATTTGGGACTGAGTGGCTGTGTTGCTGAGGCTGTCAGGACCTCACCCTGATCGCCTGCGACTCGTCGGGACTCGCGGCTGGGGTGCATCTGGATGGATTGGAGCGTGTTGGCATTTAAGACTGGAGTGCACGGTGTGTATTTGCCAGAGACTCGACCTTGTGACCAGACGGGTGAGATCGTCGTCTTGGGAGCCATCTCATCAGCAGCGGACGCTGAGAATGTCCAGGTTTGATGCACAGTCTGTGAAAGAGGAGGGGGTGAGGTCTCACGCTCGTCAGCACACTTCCTGAGGTACGTTAGATTTTGTGACTAACAGTTATACAGTCAGTAAATGTGGTGTCCCTCACACCTTATGTATTGAGCTGTTTGTTAGTCATGTATCAGCTTCCACTGCGGTGGAGTTTTGTGAACTGGATGTTCCATGCCCGCAGGTTGAAGCTGATCAGCAATCAAGCCAGGAAGTGTTTGCTGTTTGTACACCTTTAAGTGTTCTGTGTGTAGAGTGTGGACTCACATAATGGTTCCTTCTTTCACAGACTCGGTTGTTGCGGCCACCTGGGGGGTGTCGGCGGGGTCCTTGGGTCCGAAACAGCTTCTGGCTCCGGACCGTTAGCGCTGCTGGGAGCGCACCACGCCAGACCGCACCTTTTTGTATTATCACTGTTATGTATTAAATTCAGTTAGCCTTTGTAACCGTGCTCTGCTTATTCATACTGGGTCCTTCAAACGCTGGTCGGTTCTCCGAGCTGCGTCCGACACATAACAAATCCACCTCGAATATGCTGTGGTAACCTCGAGGGAGAGGACAAAGGGGCTTACTACAAGGTCTGTGAGAAAAGTATGGGACCTTTTAATTTTTTTCAAAAACCATATGGATTTGAATCATGTGTGATTGCATCAGCCAAGCTTGAACCTTCATGCGCATGCGTGAGTTTTTTCACGTCTGTCGGTTGCGTCTTTCGCCTGTAAGCAGGCTTTGTGTAAGCACTGGTCCACCCTCTCGTCGGATTTTTATTGCGATAAATGTCTGAACGATTTGGAGCTTTGCTGCATCAATTTTCCTTTTCAGAAACTGTGAGAGACCTCCAGGTGGACACCGTTCAGAAAATTAATATGGCTTTCAGGGACGATTTTATGGGGATTATACAGATTAAGGAGTGTTACTGCTGCTTTAAGGACGGCCCACAACTGCTGAGAGTGCGGCGTGCTCCCAGCGCCGATCGACATGCTCAGACCCCGCTGAAACAACCAGATCATTTCCAATGTGAAGGCTTTGTTGATCCGGGACCTCGTCTGACTTTCACAAAAAGGCAGGAGGCGTGGACATCAGCACTTTTTCGGCACATTCCACTGTTACAGGAGTTTTTTTTCATGGAAAGAAAAGCGGAGGGACGCGCCACGGAGCGGCTCATTACACGGGACAAAACCACCTCGGTGTTGGTCTCACAGGACAGCTTTCAGGTGGATTTCAGATGGATTCCGGCTGCTTTTCAGTTGTGTGATTATCCGATTGTGATTGTGCATGAGCTGGACATGCCAGAACATGTCCTGGAAGCTTTCATCATGGCGTTGCTTTGCGCCATGCGTCACGGTGGAGCCGCTCCTCTTTCCATGACAAAAACTCCTGTAACAGTGGAATGTGCCATTCATTTCTAAACTGGACGCTGTCTTGATCTGGTATGTCGTCTGACTAGCACAGGAATTGTGAAAAGACGTGGACATCAGCACTTTTTCAGCACATTAAGACAGATGTGCGGAGGAGTTCCGCGCGTCGCGGTGGAGCTGCATGGCGCAAAGCAACGCCATGATGAAGCCTTCCAGGACATGTTGGGGCATGTCCAGCTCATGCACAATCACAATCGGATAATCACACAACTGAAAAGCAAGCGGAATCCATCTGAAAGTTTTTCCTTCCCACTGTCGCCAAGTGCTTGCTCACAGGGGGTCGTTTTGACCGTTGGGGTTTTTCCGTAATTATTGTATGGCTTTGCCTTACAATATAAAGCGCCTTGGGGCAACTGTTTGTTGTGATTTGGCGCTATATAAATAAAATTGATTTGATTTGTGCCGAAAAAGTGCTGATGTCCACGTCTCCTGCCTTTTTGTGAAAGTCAGACAAGGTCCCGGATCAACAAAGCCTTCACGTTGGAAATGATCTGATTGTTTGAGCATGTCGATCGGTGCTGGGAGCGCGCCATGCTCCAGCAGTTGTGGGCCATCCTAAAGCGCTGTAACACTCCTTAATCTGTATAATCCCCATAAAATCGTCCCTGAAAGCCATATTAATTTTCTGAACGGTGTCCCCTGGAGGTCTCTCACAGTTTCTGGAAAAAAATTGATGCAGCAAAGATCCAAAATCGTTCAGACATTATATTCGCAATAAAAAAAACGACGAGAGGGGTGGACCACTGCTCACTCAAAGCCTGCTCACAGGCGAATGACACAACCGACAGGCATGAAAAAAACTCACGCATGCGCACAAAGGTTCAAGCTTGTCTGATGCAATCACATGTGATTCAAATCCTATGGTTTTTGAAAAAAATAAAAAGGTCGGATACTTTTCTAACAGACCTCGTAGATGCTTTTTATGCCATAAACATGCTGCGAATATTCATGTATTTGAAATACTGTAGTACCACTAGTTGGGTTGTGGCAGTGGCAGTAATAATGGACTAACTAAGGGAAGCTGGTATATTACATACTACAGCACATATCATCAGAAAGCAGGCTTTCAAAAACAAAAAAGTAAAAAAATAAAAATATGAGTGATGGCAGGTCTGCGCCCCAACAGTTTTAGCAACGCCCCTGACAGCGACGCCAACAGCAGCTGAGATATGCATGTAAAACAGTCCTCTAAGCAGCTGCCCTCAGTTCAAGCTGGGGGGCGGAGTCAGTGTAATGACATTACTGTTTGTGTGCATCTGCATGTTAAAAGACATTAAAAACTCTTCTCAGCAATAAACCCTGTGCAGTGTGTGTGTGCGCGCGCGTGTTTGTGTATGTGTGTTTGTGTATATGTTGTGGTTTGTGTGTGTGTGCACAAGTGTTTGTGTAAGTGCGTGTTTGTGTGTGTGTGTTTGTG
This sequence comes from Thalassophryne amazonica, assembly GCF_902500255.1. Taxonomy (NCBI): domain Eukaryota; kingdom Metazoa; phylum Chordata; class Actinopteri; order Batrachoidiformes; family Batrachoididae; genus Thalassophryne; species Thalassophryne amazonica. Next base: position 818,031 of record NC_047113.1, read on the forward strand.
TGTGTTTGGTGCGTGTGTGTGTGCGTGTGTGGTGTGTTTGTGTGTGTGTGCATGTGTGTGTTTGTGTGTGTGTGCGTGCGTGTGTGTGTTTGTCTGTGTTTGTGTGTGTGTTTGTCTATGTGTGTTTGTGCGTGCGTTTGTGTGTTTGTGTATGTGTGTGCGTGTGTGTGTTTGTGTATGTGTGTGTGTGTGTGTGCGCGTGTGTTTGTGTGCAATATCGCAATATCTCTAAAATTAGAAAGGTCTTGTCTCAGAGTGATGCTGAAAAGCTAATTCATGCATTTATTTCCTCTAGGTTGGACTATTGTAATTCATTATTATCAGGTTGTCCTAAAAGTTCCCTGAAAAGCCTTCAGTTCATTCAAAATGCTGCAGCTAGAGTACTGACGGGGACTAGAAGGAGAGAGCATATCTCACCCATATTGGCCTCTCTTCATTGGCTTCCTGTTAATTCTAGAATAGAATTTAAAATTCTTCTTCTTACTTATAAGGTTTTGAATAATCAGGTCCCATCTTATCTTAGGGACCTCGTAGTACCATATCACCCCAATAGAGCGCTTCGCTCTCAGACTGCAGGCTTACTTGTAGTTCCTAGGGTTTGTAAGAGTAGAATGGGAGGCAGAGCCTTCAGCTTTCAAGCTCCTCTCCTGTGGAACCAGCTCCCAATTCGGATCAGGGAGACAGACACCCTCTCTACTTTTAAAGCATGGTTTACACATAGACGGTTTTGTCGGCAGGTAGTACGTAGACCGAAGTTCGCGGTAGTTCCGGCTGTTTTCGAGGTGGAAAGGGGCGGAGCATTTCGCCGGCATTTTGACCACACTAGCCGCAAATACGCGGATAAAATGCCGCTAAATCCGCTGAATAAAGTGGCGTTTTGATGCCGTAGCATACGGCACACATCAGGCAACAGGGGTTAATACCCAGTTCTATCCTTTACAATCACAGATTAAGACGCGCGTGAGAACGGCGGTGTTCTGCTGCCGCTGATAATGCCCTGTGTACGCTGGATTTATCCAGGTAATCCTGCGTTACTCCAGGAACTTTTGCATATAGGCACCGCCCCCAGAGTATATAGGCTAAAGCAGCAGGAATACATGCCTGTCACTGCAAAGGGAGGGAGATCATACTCAGCCTTTTCTTCTCTTTCCTTTTCCCCTCCTCAATGTGTTGCTCCGTCTCCACCACAGGGCTACCCTCTGCTTCTGAACCAGACCTCTTGGTAAGTCCTTGCCGCTACCAATTTTCTTTTAGGAGGCATACTGGAGCTTCTCTGCAATATCTGGAGCTGGCCGCGAGTGAGAGGCCTGCATGCAACGCGCTAGCGTTTTTATGTTGACCGCCGCCTATTGGCCGTTTGGAACGCCGTTAACCGGGAGGTGGCGTTTAGAACGGCATACTGTCCGCTAGCGCCACCGTTTTGTCTGCCTCTGTCGCCGGTTAAAACGCCCTTGAGGACACCGATGTGGCTCTATCGCCGTTTTACACGCCATTGATTAGGGATACAATGCCGGCCAGCCAATTGCGGCGGTGTAAACTGCGGCACTACAGGAAGGGGCAGGATGAAACGGGGATTAAAAAGTATCAAACGCCGTTGTTCGTGTTGTCTCCATCGTCACGCGAATTCTCCAGGAGTGCTCCCGGAATTATTCGACATGTTGAATAATTTTTTCGAGGATTCCCGGTAAAGCCGGAACTAAGCCACGCCCCCTAGTGCTGGCGTTAACAACTGCGTTGTGATCCTTAGGACGGCCAAAAACTCTTCCGGGACGCTTCCGGAGCTCTTACTGTCTAGTGTAAACGGGGCTTAAGATTAGGCTTAAAACTTTCCTTTTTGCTAAAGCTTATAGTTAGGGCTGGATCAGGTGACCCTGAACCATCCCTTAGTTATGCTGCTATAGACTTAGACTGCTGGGGGGTTCCCATGATGCACTGAGTGTTTCTTTCTCTTTTTGCTCTGTATGCACCACTCTGCATTTAATCATTAGTGATTGATCTCTGCTCCCCTCCACAGCATGTCTTTTTCCTGGTTCTCTCCCTCAGCCCCAACCAGTCCCAGCAGAAGACTGCCCCTCCCTGAGCCTGGTTCTGCTGAGGTTTCTTCCTGTTAAAAGGGAGTTTTTCCTTCCCACTGTCACCAAGTGCTTGTTCACAGGGGGGTCGTTTTGACCGTTGGGGTTTTTCTGTAATTATTGTATGGCTTTGCCTTACAATATAAAGCGCCTTGGGGCAACTAAATAAACAAATAAATAAACACTATCATATTTTTTTTCTTCATGCATTCCACGCTTAAGTTCTGCAGTGCTGCAGATTCACTTTATTTTTAAATAAACCTGTCCAGACGTGACATCCAATTTATTCTGCTTGACATGAGTCGATGTTTTCAGAATCAACAGATAGAAAGCCATAATCCTTTGATACTCGCTCACAGGAGACGACGCATAAAGTATGATTGGACACTGCCAACTCAAATCTCATCTCTTTTTTTCACCTGCGTAGTATTTTATTGTTGTCAGTCACAGATGCCCACATGTAGTTTGCTTTTTAACCCTTTAGATACAAAGAAACAAGCATTTCAAGAATTCATGGACTCGCTCCAACTTCCCCAAATATGTTGGCGAATATGGCAAGTAGCAGGAATGGAAAATTATGAGTTGATCACAGCAGATCAATCAAAAGAAGCGATCAAGTTAGCAAATGCTTATTTATAAGCAGAATTGTACATATGATGATAATGCAGATGAGGCTCCGTGATCAGTAAAAGCCATAAATAATAGAGGTGTCCCAAAAAGTGGGCATACTCTCTGCTTTGGTTTATAAGTGTTGTGACAATGGACCGAACAGAGTCATGGCTGCTGCTTGCTTCAAAACAGAACCGTGATACATGTTATAAAAGTAATTTTGCCATTTGGAGACATACAGTGAATAGTGAAGGCCAGGAGCAGTCACACTGTGTGTTTGTGGATTGAAATATTATGACAGGGTGCAAAGAGTTGTGGTTAGGGGTTGAGCCGGATACTCCTTTCAGACGAGTAATCCGGTACGGATAAAGCATTTTTACCGAGCACAAGCATGATCCGAATAAAACTCATCAATATCTGTGCTCATGCTGAAGGAAAATCCTGATTGGCTAACTGACTGTCTTCACGCTCAGTGATTGGCCAGTCACACACAGCGCCCGCCCCTCCCGACACAGACACGTCTGTCTGCAGCTTCTCACACACACACACACACACACACACACTGTGTGTGTGTGTGTGTGGCTTGACTCCAGTTCACATTGCTGTGCTCCTTAATTTTTTCTTTAATTCACCTCTGTTTTGGTTTGGATGGTATTTTTAACGTTACTTGGTGAACTTGTTTCATAACATACGTGGTGCTTTTAACAAGACAGAGCTGAAAACGGCTCATGTTGTGTCGCTCACTGACTCCACTCCAGTCAGGTTTTTTTAACCATTTGTTTGCTGGCTGGTGATATAAAGTTAAATAATAATAATAATAAAAAAGAAAATTGTGTTGATTATAACAGGTCTTGTTTCATGCATAATTAGTCGTTCATAATTTCCTTCTACATTGAATCTCAATTCTGAGGCTATTCTGTTATTCATTCATACCCTTAAGAATATAAAAAAAAAACTGATAAAAAAATGTTGATAAAAAAACTTGTTCTGTAAATAGTTCCTTTCTATTGTGATCAAAAACACTGACTCTCAATTGTCGGGACACAGAATTGTCAGTTTGTGCGACAAGACACACAATTCGCGAGAACACCGGCTGTGCACGCTGCTACATAGATGTCATAATGGCACTGTTAGCTGAGAGAGAGAGAAAGTCGCGTACCAACGCCACCGCTGAAATGGGTGTATTTAAGCTACCATATGAAGTATTGATGTGGATTCTGATACAGAATTACCATTTCACAGTTGATGGATTGATGGATTACTCCGCTCCCTGACTGCTGTTGGAGCGACACTGCCTTACTGTAAGCCTCGCCGACCGAATTACCTACAGAAAAATAAACTGTGCAAGCAATGGAATTGGATTAGAATGGGAATAACCCTGTTGTGTCTGATGATTTGCGGACGTTCATGATGTTATACTGTCGCAAATATATACGTTTTACTGGCTCCGCTAACACGCCGCAATTTGCAACAGTATAACCAGCATGAACGTCTGCAAATCATCGGGTTATTCCATAAATATCTGAGTTTATACAATAAATATCTGAGTTTGTAAAGAAAAATGCAGCCACTGCTATTTTGTTAAACAGCCTAAAATTTATTTTTCTTCACTCTCTGTAAAGTAATAACAAAATTGATTCATTTATCTTCATGTTTTGATTTGGAATAGAATGTGCAGTGTTCCCAATGCATTTGCATGGATGGAAATAAATGCACTGCGTTGGGGTCAGTGATCTGTCCGTAGTCCAATAAAATGACATTTTAAAAAACATGAAAAACGATACCAATTAGCCCAAGAGGCACAGAGCTGCCTCCCTGAGAACACGTTTGATGCTCAAATTAAAACTCAGCCTCAGATCACACGACTGTGAAATGTTCATGACCATCTGCAGACTTTTATATGACCTGAACGTGGGCTTTACTGTCACTAACCGACATTAAAGAAAATTAGAACACTGACATGAAGCGTTCTGAGTTGAGTCTGAGTCTGTACTTATTAATTCAATTCAATTCAATTCAATTTTATTTATATAGCGCCAAATCACAACAAACAGTCGCCCCAAGGCGCCTTATATTGTAAGGCAAAGCCATACAATAATTACAGAAAAACCCCAACGGTCAAAACGACCCCCTGTGAGCAAGCACTTGGTGACAGTGGGAAGGAAAAACTCCCTTTTAACAGGAAGAAACCTCCAGCAGAACCTGGCTCAGGGAGGGGCAGTCTTCTGCTGGGACTGGTTGGGCTGAGGGAGAGAACCAGGAAAAAGACATTCTGTGGAGGGGAGCAGAGATCAATCACTAATGATTCAATGAAGAGTGGTGCATACAGAGCAAAAAGGAAGAAAGAAACAGTGCATCATGGGAACCCCCCAGCAGTCTAAGTCTATAGCAGCATAACTAAGGGATGGTTCAGGGTCACCTGATCCAGCCCTAACTATAAGCTTTAGCAAAAGGAAAGTTTTAAGCCTAATCTTAAAGTAGAGAGGGTATCTGTCTCCCTGATCTGAATTGGGAGCTGGTTCCACAGGAGAGGAGCCTGAAAGCTGAAGGGCTCTGGCCTCCCATTCTACTCTTACAAACCCTAGGAACTACAAGTAAGCCTGCAGTCTGAGAGCGAAGTGCTCTATTGGGGTGATATGGTACTACGAGGTCCCTAAGATAAGATGGGACCTGATTATTACTTATTAACTGTGCTGTTGTATAGTCTATAGGGCAGTAGATTATGATGTTGGATGTTGTTGTTGTCCATTCGGTTGGTCCCGTTTTGTTTGGGGTCGCCAGAGCGGATACAGCCAGATTCACATTGGTATTTGGCACAAGTTTTACACTGGATGCCCTTGCTGACGCAACTCCAGTGTAACCTTTCTACTTTTTTCTTTTTTTCTGACGTTGACATGATTTCTGTTCATTTAGCTTTTTGAAGACATTTGATTTTCAATCATCTTTTTATGCCTGCGACATAAAAACTAGTTACTGGACCCTGAACAACGGTTACCGCTCAATCAGTCAGACAAAACTCAAATGTTTATTTGCCTCCTTGTGTATAATTAGGACTCAGATAGTAACACATGGGTTTCACTATAAAACCTTCACTCCAAATAAATATCTTGATTTCAGGAACAATAGTCTGTCTGACTGAAGTGCTGCAGTATTTAAGCGTTATTAAATGGTCGCCAGGTGGCGTCCTGGTGAAGGCAAAAACGAACCTTTTTGAAGCTTTGAACCATTGAATGATGCTTCTCTGGAGTCACTAGTTTGAAAAGCTCAAAATGTTCCAATGGCGACATCTAGTGGACAAATGCAAGGCACACAAGAAATCCCCCTGAGTGTAAAATGATATATTTTCAGTTTGGAGATGATTTCAATACCGTATTTGAAAAAAGCATGTTATTAAAATAATAATATAAATATTTCTGACTGTGCATCTAAAATTGTTGTAGAAATCATATGGCTACAGTTGTCAGTTTTCATTTTGGCAGAGTCCTGATGAATGTAGATGGACTGTCCACAGATGATAGCAGAAAATAAAATGTACTGTGGGATTAGACTGAGGATCAAACATTCAATAAATACTGTATATTTGACATTAACTTTCAGCTGTGAGGGAGCTGGATGTCATCCAGCCCCAGGCTGTGTGTAGTTAGATTACATTAGATCAGAGAGAACTTTACTGATCCCTTGGGAAGACCAAATCAGGGATATTGAGGTTCCAGCAGCATGGTATAGCAGCACACAGGGTAAGAAGCACACAGAGTGTCAAAAGTGAAAGGAAAAAGGAAAAACAGTTGCAGATATAAATATAAATACACAATATAAATACCAGACATACTGATCAATACTGGTTTACCTGGCTGCTACTGTTGCTCTCATTCCTGACCTCTGTCTTCCTGTTACTCCTCCTCCCCCTGAGTGGACTCCTGATGACGTCACAACACTTTCCCTCCAAGTCCAGTTCAGTGAAATTCAACTGTTGTTAACAATAAAACAGCTGATGTCCAACTATTGTGTGAATTTAAGGAGACAAATAATAGGCAGACGCCCACAGAAAGGTGTGTGTGTGTGTATATATATATATATATACTAAGTATTAACATAGAAAAATTTCTTGTTTTATATGAAAGTCTTTATTGAAGGTTTAATCTGTTTTCATTTGTGTTCAAATTTCTAAAATGATTTTTTTTTTTTTTTTTTGTCATCAATAAGCTTTTCTGAAGCTGCTTAACCAGCACAATATTCCATGTAAAGAAATTATGAATAACTGAAGTTTTATATTTGCACTGCCACAGTGTTCACATTTGATCACATTTCTTTCTTTTTCTTCTTTATTTTTTATTTCTTTGGCCTGTGTGAGACACTGTTGAGACACAATTCTGCTGTTTTGTCCAGAGTGTGAACATGTTAATTCTGGGTTTGGGGTCAATACCATTCTTTCAAGCAGGCTGGTGATAAAGTGGTTGGACCTGGGGGTGTCCCACTCCATTTGCCGGTGGATCTTGGACTTCCTCACAGATCGCTCTCAGAGGGTGAGAGTTGGCCCTCACATCTCTTCAGCCATTAGCCTCAGCACCGGCTCCCCTCAGGGCTGCGTGCTGAGTCCGTTGCTCTACACCCTCTACACCTATGACTGCACCCCCTCTCACTTCAGCAACAATATCATTAAGTTTGCTGATGACACTACTGTGGTGGGATTCATTTCTGGTGAGGATGAGTCCGCCTATAGAGAGGAGGTGCAGCGGTTGTCGGTCTGGTGTAGGGAGAACAATTTGATACTCAACACCTCAAAGACAAATGAGATGGTGGTGGACTATAGGAGGAGGAAAACAGTCATCCAGCCACTGGTCATCGATGGGGACTGTGTGGAGTGGGTGTCTGAATTTCGTTTTCTGGGCGTGTATTTGAGAAACGACCTGACTTGGAGCACAAACACTATGGTTACCATCAAGAAGGCACAGCAGAGACTCTATTTCCTGAGGGTTCTCAGGAATAACCATCTGCCACAGAGACTGCTGGTGTCCTTCTATCGCTGCTCCATAGAGAGCATTTTGACCTACTGTCTGTGTGTGTGGTTTTCCAGCTGCACAGTCACACACAGGAAAGCTCTCCAGAGGGTTGTCACCACAGCCCAGAAGATCACTGGTTGTCTCTTGCCTTCATTAGAGGAACTGTATACAAGTTGTTGTCTCAGGAAGGCAAGGACTATAATCAGAGACCCCTCCCATCCTGGACACTATTTGTCTGAATTATTACCATCAGGCAGATGATACAGGACACTTAAGGCCAGAACAAACAGACTTAAAAACAGCTTTGTGGGAAGAGCTGTTTGTGCACTGAATGCTGTGTGATTGAGTGTTTTTAACTAGGTTTTATGTAGAATTTTTAGGGTTATTTATTATTATATTTATTTATTTTAAATGTGCTTTTAAGAGATTGTTTTTAATTTCATTGTCATGCACAGTATTTTTTTTTTCTGGTGTCATGTACAATGATAATAATAAATTCTATTCTATTCTATTCACATGTATACAGAAAATGTCCAGATTTAATCTGCTGTCTGGGATGTTAGAAGATGGACAGACTGAAGACATTGGTTGCAGGAGGTTTTCTGAACTTCTGAATATTCCAGTGAGCACTGTTGGGGTCAAAATCCAGAAGTGGAAAGATCATCATTTCACCATAAACCGTCCGTGACCGGGTGCTCCTCACAAGACTTTTGACAGAGGAGTGAAAATAATTATCAGAAGAGTTGACCAAGATCCAAGGACCACTTTGGAAAGACCTGTAATTACCAGGTACAATTGCTTCAGACAACCAATAAGTAACGCACTCAACCGCCATGGACTGTATGCATGCTCACCACAAAGAGACTCCATTGCTGAAGAAAAACCATGTTGAAGCTCATTCAAAGTTTGAGGCACAACATTTAGACAAGCCTGTGAAATACTGGGAGAATACCGTCTGGTCAGATGAGACCAAATTTGAACTCTTTGGATGCCATAATACACATCATGTTTGGAGGAGCACATCAGCCTAAAAACGCCACACCAAGAGTGAAGTTTGGAGGTGGGAACCTCATGGTGTGGGGCTGTTTTTCAGTATACGGCACTGGAGAACATCATATAATTGAAGGAAAGCTGAACGGAAACATGATCCCAGACATTCTGGATCAAAATCTGTTGCCATCTACCAAGGTGATGAAGATGAAACGAGGGTGGACATTTCAGCAAGACAAAAATCCCAAAACACACAGCCAAGGAAAGTCTCAGCTGCTTTCAGAAAATGAAAATAAAGTTGCTAGAATGGCCCAGTGTCAGAGTTGTTCGGACCTGAAAAGAACACCCAGTTTACAGAAAATGATCACGCTGGAGACACTGAATTTCTTTCCTGATCAGGAGAGGGCAAATGAGGAGCTCCTTCATCAAGAACTGTCGGCCCCGCCCATTTGCTTCTCTTTTTTATTGAATAGTTACATACAAGCATATAGGAGTGACAATATTACAAAACAGTGGAAAGACACAAAGTCTGCTCTCACATTGATATGAAAAATGTTATGGCTTTGAGCCCTCAGTCTCCTAAGTTTACCATAATAATGTCCAGCCCTGAACTGGTGTTCCGGTTACACCCCTCCTTCCTCAAGGCTGAACCATTAATTAAAGGTGCACATCTGTGCTTAGCAAAAACATGACCCTAGCAAAACAGTCTGCACATGACTAAGCCAAAGATCATCTGCTCATAGTAGAGAAGCTTGAATCTTCGACTGGACTGGGTTGATTGACGCGAGGACGTTTCGCTTCAAATCACAGAAGCTTCCTCAGCTAAAATTCTTGCTCTGGTGGTCTGACTTCTGTCTTGACTCTTGTAGAGAAGAATAACCCCCTTGAACACAAGCTCAGGGTGATCAAGACGCTTCAACACAGAGCCCTACAGGTGCCCACAACTGCAGAGGGAAGGGCTAAAGAACAACAACGTGTCCGGAAAGCCCTCAGTATGTGGGTACCCACAATGGTCCCTGGACAAAGTGCAGAAGTCCCAGAGAACAAAGAGACCAGACAGACAGGAGATGGAGACAAGAAGAAGAGGAGTGTCTCTCCCTTATTTAGCAGGAGTAGGGGAAAAACTACAGAGAATCTTCAAACAGCACAAAATCCCAGTTTACTTTAAACCGGTTAACACCTTGAGACAGAAATTAGTTCACCCTAAGGACATGATCCCTAGTTACAAACAGAGCAATGTAGTGTATTATATCAGATGTCAGGAAAACTGTAACGAACACTACATAGGTGAAACGAAGCAACCTTTACACAAAAGGCTATACCAGCACCGCAGAGAGGGCGCCAGTGGAACTCTGCAGTTCATCTCCACCTGAAAGACACTAACCACACGTTTGAGGACAAGGAAGTTAAAATCTTAGCCAGAGAGAAGAAATGGTTTGAGAGAGGTGTCAAGGAAGCATTCTTTGTAAAACAGTTGAAACCCAGCCTTAACCGGGGGGTGGGTCTCAGACACGCTTTGTCCCCTGTTTACAATGTGGTACTCAGGTCAAAGCAGTTTCAGTCTTTTGTTCATGGTAATGAGTCATTCACGTCATCAGGAGAGTCGTCAAGGGAGCCATCAGGGGAGGCTTCCGTCCTGTCATTAGGAGAGTGCTAACTAGAGCACAATAGGTGCTAATTAGAGCTATTGTTTAGTCACTAGCCTATAGCAGTCAGCCTCTCGGTAGGTGGGGTCTCGTTAGGTTAAATAACTCCAGCTTTTGTTGGCTTCTGGTTTATTCTTCTCTACAAGAGTCAAGACAGAAGTCAGACTACCAGAGCAAGAATTTTAGCTGAGGAAGCTTCTGTGATTTGAAGCGAAACGTCCTCACATCAAGCAACCCAGTCCAGTCGAAGATTCAAGCTTCTCTACTATGGAAACCACCTGGACAACTGAGAGCCTACACAGAAACATCATCTGCTCACTTTCTCGTGTGGCAGTTTTAATGATCACTTGAACAGTGATTGCTTTGACAATGAGTAATTATTTAAAGGAATAATGGTACATGAACTCTCACACATGCATACATGTATATATGAAAAATAGAGAACAGAATCAAAGACACAATCACAGAGAGTACATCAAAGTAAAGACATTAATATTTTATAATATATATTGACAATATAGAGAAAAACCCTGTCACCCAGCAAATCACCTGACTTTAATCCAATAGAAAATCTATGGAAAGAACTAAAGATCAGAGTTCATAGAAGAGGTACATGGAATATTCAACATTTGAAGATTGTGTGGAAGAATGGGTCAAAAATCACACCTGAGCGATGCATGTGACTAGTTTGTTCATACAGGAGGCATCTTGAAGCTGTTATTACCAACAAAGGCTTTTGTACAAAGTATTATCATCATCATCATCATTATCATGACATCTGGTGAAAATTTCATATCAATATATCATGTTATATAATTTGTACAGTTCAAATACAAAAGACAAAACAAAACAATGAAAACAAGTATTTAATGGGTGTGTAGTGAGCGCCGTGTATGGCAGCACCCTGACATCAGGGTGAATGTGAGGCATAATTGTAAAGCGCTTTGAGCGTCTGATGCAGATGGAAAAGCGCTATATAAATGCAGTCTATTTACCAAAACAAGTGTTTACAGTACTGTAGTTTACATACATGGTACGGTAACATCAGAATGATATTGCACTTGACAGTACTACCCACTGTGTGGTGGCTGAGGTTTGGGTGGGCCCTTTGTCCACACTCTAAAAAAAATGAACCACTGTCTCAATGAGAAAAAGTGATGTAACAATTTGCATAGATTTCCTGAAGTTATTTTACTGTAACTTAACTATGTAAAGTTATGTCAACTTGTGTAATTAGAGACATCTTGTGGCATTATGAAATAACTAAATTGAAATAACAAAAAAAAAAAGCAAATTGTTACATCAGTTTTTCTCACTGAGACAGCACCTTTTTAGAGTGCAGCTTCCATCAGTGTGAGGCTGTGGTTCATCACATGGTCCAACAAAGTTGCTTAAATTTCATTCGGAACAGTGAGGGCTGCTATGAAGAGGATGAAGAGTGGAAAGGCAGTTGGTCCAGATGACATTCCAATGGAGGCATGGAAATGTCTAGGAGAGATGGCAGTAGACTTTCTAACCAGATTGTTTAATAAAATCTTGGAAAGTGAGAGGATGCCTGAGGAGTGGAGACGAAGTGTGCTGGTTCCTATTTTCAAGAACAAGGGTGATGTGCAGAGCTGCAGTAACTACAGAGGCATAAAGCTGATCAGCCACAGCATGAAGTTATGGGAAAGAGTAGTAGAAGCTAGGCTTAGAAAACAGGTGAAGATCTGTGAGCAGCAATATGGTTTCATGCCGAGAAAGAGCACTACAGATGCAATGTTTGCTCTGAGAATACTGTTGGAAAAGTATAGAGAAGGACAGAAAGAGTTACATTGTGTGTTTGTGGACTTAGAAAAAGCTTATGATAGGGTGCCAAGAGAAGAGTTGTGGCATTGTATGAGGAAGTCTGGAGTGGCAGAGAAGTATGTTAGGGTAGTGCAGGCCATGTACAAGAATTGTGTGACAGCGGTGAGATGCGCAGTCGGAATGACAGACTCATTCAAGGTGGAGGTGGGATTACACCAAGGATCAGCTCTGAGTCCTTTCTTGTTTGCAGTGGTGATGGACAGGTTGATGGATGAGATCAGACAGGAGTCCCCATGGACTATGATGTTTGCAGATGACATTGTGATCTGTAATGAGAGTAGAGAGCAAGTTGAGTCTAGTCTGGTGAAGTGGAGCTATGCTTTGGAGAGAAGGGGAATGAAAGTCAGTAGAAGCAAGACTGAGTACATGTGTGTGAATGAGAGGGAGCCCAGTGAAATAGTGCAGTTACAAGGAGTAGAAGTGGGGAAAGTAGATGAGTTTAAATATTTGGGGTCAACTGTTCAAAGTAATGGAGAGTGTGGTAGAGAGGTGATGAAGAGAGTGCAGGCAGGGTGAAGTGGGTGGAGAAAGGTGGCAGGAGTGATTTGTGACCGAAGAATATCAGCAAGAGTGAAGGAGAAAGTTTACAAAACAGTAGTGAGACCAGCTATGTTGTATGGTTTAGAGACAGTGGCACTAACAAAAAGACAGGAGGCGGAGCTGAAGATGTTGAGATTCTCTTTGGGAGTGACAAGAATGGACAAGATTAGGAATGAACATATCAGAGGGACAGCTCAGGTGGGACGGTTTGGAGACAAAGTCAGAGAGGCGAGATTGAGATGGTTTGGATTTGGACATGTGCAGAGGAGGGACCCAGGGTATGTAAGGAGAAGGATGCTGAGGATGGAGCCACCAGGCAGGAGGAGAAGAGGGAGACCAAAGAGGAGGTTCATGGATGTGCTGAGAGAGGACATGCAGGTGGTTGGTGAGACAGAGGAAGATACAGAGGACAGGGTGAGATGGAAACGATTGATCTGCTGTGGCGACCCCTAACGGGAACAGCCGAAGACAAAAGAAGAAGAAGAAGAAGCTCTTCTTTGTCCTTGTCCACTTATCTCTCTTTAGGCGCTTTTCCACTTCACAAAAGTAGCACTACTCGGCTCGACTGTACTCGTTTTTTTTTTGCTTTTCCATTAGGGTACCGGGTCCTTTTTTTTAGTACCTGTTCAAGCGAGCCGAGCCGATACTAAAATGTGACGTCAACAGGCTGCTGGCCACTGATTGGTCAGAGAATGTCGTCACTGGATGAGTCGTGAGTGCGCCATTTTTAAATAGTCACAGCGGCGTTACAGCGACCGTCGTTTTCTTTCGTTTCACGGCGAGTTTTTTTTTTTTTTTATGCGCACAAAACCACACCGTGGTCTGTGGATGAGCTGCGGACGTTTATGTTTGGTGGCGGAGGAGAGAATACAGAGAGGTGGATGAAGCGATCCGAAATGAGGCTGCACTCGGCTCCAGAAAAAGCTTAAAAGTGATTAAAGGGCCACAATGACCGGAGTAGGTCGGACCGTAAGGGCTGGAAACGGTTCGACTGCAGGAACACTGTTTACGGACACCGACAGGCGAGCAACGGGAGGCAGGATGACCGCGACTCGGCTTTGTTGGAAGCGACGGATGGTAAGTGTTTTTGTGACTGTAGTCTGCTTGAAAGCACCGTTTAACGTTACTTATCCCATTGGGGGGAAGCACACTTTAACAAACGAAGATTGTGAGTCTAAACTTGTGTTAAAGTAACATCGTTGTCTCATGTACGCGGACACAGTGAGCTAGCTGACTGCTAACTAGCGAGCTAGCTAACTGTGTGCTCCGCTTTAAAGTATTAACTTCTGACAGAAAAACACCTCAAGTCAGCAAGACAACAAACGTGTACATTTGACTCATTTAGTGTCATTACAGTGATGTTTTTTTTTTTAAACATGTCGCTATTTTGTGTTTTTGTTGAAGAATCCAGTTCCATAAGTGAGGAGGGTTCGAACACCAGCTTCAACATCTGTATCAACGTCCAGCACCACACAGGAACGTGTCATCACAGGTAAGAATAACGTCTCACATCACCTTAACTTTCCCAAATACGACAGGGTGACCCCCCCCCCCCCCCCCCCCCAAAAAAAACCCAGAACCCATAAATATTGTCATAAATCCCACAAAGCTGGACCTTCCCAAAGTTTCAGTTATCTTGATCGCAGTCATGTTCTTTCAAAATGATGCTCCAAATTATCTGATTTGTTGGAGAATAAGTTTGAAAGAACATAATTTTTATGCAAAGTGACCAAGATAACTGAAACTCTGGGGAATGATCATACAGAGTTGTTTTTTTTTGTTTGTTTTTTTAAACTAACTTTCCCATTTCTACCTTCATTATTGTCCAGGCAAGAGGAAAAAGGGAGCCTGTTCCAGCAGGAGAATCTGTCCATCTTGAGTGACGTTGAGGCTGAAGCTGAACTGGGTTCAGTGTGATCGACACATCCGACTGATCCTTGAGGAAGCAACGGTGGTGGAAGCTGCATTTAATCAGGCATATCTTGTGCACAGCGATGCATGACCGGGGCATGTGACCTGCACCCCCAACCCAGACTACAGACACATGAAACTTATACGTATAGTTTGTTGCTTTTTTTGTGTGTATTTGCTCTTTTTTGTTGCAGTAAACAATTTGCTCATGTGACTGTATCATAATTTGTCATTTCATTCTGAGTCAACAGTAAAAAAAAACATTTTGGTTCATTTCCCAAAAAGGTTTAGTCACTTCAGTGAAGGCACCATTACATCGAGGAATTTTGAACAACCAGTTTTACTGTCTGTTACATTTATGACCCCATTAAATGTAAAACTCATTTTACTACTGGATTATGCTTAAACAGCTTTTCAAAACTGCTAACCTTTAAATCAGTAAACCTTGGTAACTTTTACAAATCAAATGATGTTACACAAAAGTGGAGACATTTTAGCAAAAAGTACAAAAATGTATTCAAAATTCACAGTGAAACATAACTGGTGTATAACATGATGACAAAGGTGTCTCATTCTGTGGCATGAACCTCTGCAGCAGTGACTCTGAGAAAACCATCTGAAACACACACATACAGCATACATATTTTAATTAGTGCTGTCAGGTTATTAAAAAATAATGTAATTGATTACAGGGTTTGTGATTAATCTAAATGAAATCATTTAATTGCAGGTATATTTAAAAAAAAACTCAGATCTGTGTGTGTTGGGGCATTTAATCAGGTAAAAAATGATCAGGGTTATTTTTGTTACATATCAAGGAGGTATTAAACAAGCTGTAAATGTTGGGAAGGTGTCGTAACACGGACCCACAACAGGGGGCGCAAATGAACGGACCAATGAGTAAGCCAAAAGGTAACAATTTAATGTTGTGATATTACACAACGAAACGTGTCTTAATTTTCACAGTCATAAACACCAGGTGACGTGTGGGCAGGCTCGAAGATAGAAGACGCCCGACGAGAGAGAAGCCGCGTCCACACGGCCTCCACCACCAACGGCCTGAAGAACAACCGGAGCCGCCAAGTCCCGAGGTCCCCAGGTGGCCTCTGTCTTCGGCTGTCGACCCTGGTACTGCTGGCAGAAACAGAAAGATGATGTGTGAGTGTGAGTCCGCACACTCAGTAAGTAACAGTCCAAACACAGTTGGGAGGAAGCACCTCCACCTCCAAACTAGGAACACACTAGCAGCTCCTGTAACCACTTATCTGGATGGAGTGAGAGGCGAAGACGTCGCTTCTCTCACTGACCGCCAACCCAGTTGAAAGGGCACCACAGACAACGGCTGCAAACCAGATCAGACGTAAGTCACAGTTTAAATTCAGCAAGAAATTACCTTGGTACTGGTAGTCGATTTCTCGGCGGGGAGGTGGAGTTGCAGTCCGGCTTATATGGTGGTGTAGATGAGTGACAGCTGGAGTAATGAGTGACAGCTGTCACCTCCTCTGGGTCGGGCGCCCTGCTTGGAGTGCGGGCTCCAAGCACGAGAGGGCGCCCTCTGGTGGTGGTGGGCCAGCAGTACCTCCTCTTCAGCGGCCCACAACAGTAAATTGGTCTTAAATTGGGAGAAGTGTCTAAGTGTAATTTGGATGGGTTAAATGCAGGCAAATTTCATTGTATTTATGTGTACAATGACAAAAGGATATAAAGAATGTCTATAAAAACAGAATTGTGGGAGTTTGGAGGCTGATTCTTTCTGCACAATATGACTCCTTTAATAATTATCAGATTTCATATTTTAAATTTGTCCATTGAACATTAAAATCTGGATGAAAAACAAACGTTTTTAATGTGTTTTAAGCCTGTTCAAGTTCAGTGACGACGTTAATTAACGGTCATTAAAACCAAATCAACATTTTGTGCGTGAACGTCAGTAAATGCACAAACTCCCACATTTGAGATTTAACAATAAGTTATCAAAGCAAGTTACTTTGGTTAAAAAAAAAAAAAAAGCATGGACAATAACACGTTTATTGCTCAGAAACGCGTCTTTATTTACAGACCAAGTCACTGACGTCGAAACAAAATGGAGCAAAGTGTGACTGAAGGCCTGATAGGTGCTGTAATTAATCTAAATTAACGCTTTATTTTGACAGTCACAATTTTAATAGTTAATAGCGACAGCTTTGCTTTGTCTCTTCATCTCTAGCAGCTTGTACCTTCTCGTCTTCATCTTCATATGAATTACCAAAGTCTTCTGTAGGTCTCAAGCGTGTTTTTCTCACCGCCAGCAACTTTCTCTTAAAAACTCACAGCAGTAAACACACGGAGTTCGCCACTGTTTATGTTTGTGTCACGTATAAAACTACGTCACTGCAGTTTGCTCTGCTGACCCCGCCCACGTTGAAGAGGTTCTATTTGCAGTAGAAAAGCTCGCGCTTGGAACCAAACCGAGTAGAGCTGAGTAGTGCTGGAGCTTTGTAGTGGAAAAGTGGCTTTTGTCTTCCTCTTTCTCTGGGTCTTATCACCTCCATGTTTGCAGATTTGTCAACATTTCTTACCTGAGCTCTATTTGTAGTGTCAAAGGTCAGACTGATTGGTGGTGAGTTTTCTGTGTGTGTTTTCAGATGTGTGCCTAAGTATTTCCACTTACCAGATGTGTTTGCATTTTTATTAAAAGTGTTTTCCCAATGATAACAAGGTATTTTATCTTTGAGTTCAGTGTCTAATGTAGGAAACTGTGTGTAACGTTCTGCAACAACTGTGTTGAAGAACTGCAAGCAAAGTGCAAAGCAGAAAATGTGTTTAAGGTGTTGCCACATTGTGTTTTAGTGATTGTTAGAAGAAGTGTTGGATTTGAAGTTTTAGTCTAAGCATTCGCTTTTTGGGTGTAAGCTGTTGGCAAAAACTGTAATCACAGTCAAACATATTAACCTGTGGTTCAGAGTTTTGTCATGTTTGCTGTAGGTTTTATGCAGTAAATGTATCTGATAGGCTTTGACTTGAGGTGTGGATCATGGTGTTGCTGTCAGTACAGCAGTGTGTAACAAGCTCGTGTCAGTGCCTCTACCAATTACAGGGGAAGAAAATATCACAGAAAGGAGCTTGGTGTCTCCTCTAGGGTTTATGTATCTCGATGGTCCTGACACTTTTGCTGCATACATGACATGTCATAAAGTCAGAAATTACAAACTCCAGCTTGGAAAAAAAGAAAAAAGATTTGTACGTGCAGGGTTGGATTTTTTTTAAACACCGGCAGGAATTCAGTACTCTGATTTATTAGACTTGATGTCATAAGAACTACAACACTACAGACTTCACATCTTACTGCTGAACAGACACCTGGTGATAAGTGTTCACTCTGAGAAAGGGAAAAGGTGACTAAATTATACATCAAACATTTTGTGATATAAAAAAGAAGGTTGGGTTGAGAGATGGTGATAAACCCTCAGACTCTCGGTAATCCCAGATTGGTTTTGTAGGAGCCCAGATAGATAGATAGATAGTAGATAGATAGATAGATAGATAGATAGATAGATAGATAGATAGATAGATAGATAGATAGATAGATAGATAGATAGATAGATAGATAGATAGATAGATAGATAGATAGATAGATAGATAGATAGAAAATCTCAGCAGTTTTTCTTTCACTGTAATTACAGAATCAAACTTCAGGCTACATTTGGCTTGAAAACAGGAGTGAAGCATGTGTGCAGATCAAAGGCTCCATGCGTCATAATCCTCTTGAGACCCAAACGTCAAGACTGACAAGTTATAACTCAGCTGTTTTTTTCCCTCTAAAATCAACTAAAAAAGGTCTACATTAATGTCTCAGTGGGAGGCAGAGTGCAAAGTCAAACGAGGCTTCTTCACTGCAAATAACAGCTACTCACTTATCATCTGAATCTCTCATTCCCCTCCTACCTTCCTCTTTTATTAGTTCATGTAAATACATGTCATTGAGTCTGTGCATGTGAGCATGCACAGGGGTTGTCGAATGTCAAGTGTAGCGTACGTTAATAAATGACTGTGAATTTCTCTTGAGGGTTCTGCTGTCGCGCATTTACACACAAACACAGACGTGCACGTGCACATGCTGAGATGCTGCAGGCAAACACGACCCTGTCTATATGAAGATCCACTAGTAGACCTCTGGTAGCACACCTGGTCTCACCACATAAGGCCCTGTCACACAATTTAGCCTGCTTGTGCTGACCGTATTAAAAACGCTGGCACAAGAGGGCATACATCTAACACCTTGACGGTTAACCAGCACATGCCAACAGCCGTCTTTCCACCCAGTGGTTTGGGTCAGTACTGCACGGTGTGGTGTGGGTCAGAAACAGAGTAATTTAATATTATTTATTTTTTTTTTTATCTTGGTGGACCATTTTCATTGTGTACAGAATGCTGATGAGTGGACTGGCTGTGGTAAACGCTGCCGTGAATGAAGTAAATGTCTAAAGCGCTGTTGATTTCTGATCAGGTCATCGCAGACCTGAATAATGAAACGCTCTGATAATTTAAACTTTGAAAGCGCCAGTCAACCACGATCAGGTGTGATCTGAATGAAGTGCTGTGTGATGTGTTGGTGTGATTTGTCGGTGTGGTGTTCACCTTCAGTGATGGCGCTTTAAATGTTTAACAGCGCATTAATCAGGCGTGACCACACCTGATCAATTAGGTCATCTGATGATCACACCACAGCGATGACGCTTTAAAAGTTTAAATCATCAAAGTGCTTCTGTGTGTTCAGAGCGTGACATCCTCTGAGAAATGCACCTGGAGCAGAAAAACCACTGAGGGACTTGCTTTAAACACGACGTTTCCAGCGACGAATTAAAGTATTTTCAGACATCATTTTCAAGAATCAGGGACTTTATGTGGATTCATGTCCGTCTCTGATGGCGAATTGGACTGAAATCAACAGTTCAGATTTACTCCGTGTGTGAATGAAACAGTTGATCTGCATGAGGACTGCAGCTTTTTCAGCCAATCAGTGGCCAGCATTATGGACGTATTTAGACTTATGAGTAAATAACAAGAAACGTGTGCCAACAACCACATAACTTACCTACAACTTATGAGTCACACACTGGCACTCGCTTAAAATTTTCAACATGCCCAAAATTTTTTGAGGAGCTCAGTGTATTAGGACATACATCAGTGAGCTTCAACGGGTTCTTAACTTATAAACAACTCACCCTTAACTTATTAGACTTATGTCAGCATTTTTTAATACAATTGCCATGCACTGGCTAAATCTTCAAGGTGTGACAGGGCCATAGATCTTTATTCTTCACTGATGAAAGAGAGGGAGGGAGAAACTGTCTACAGAAGCCGAAAGACAGAAAGTCTGAAGCAAACTGAAACAGGAGGTGAAGGATGTTTTTCAAGAATGTCTTTAAAAATCCATGACATTTGTGAACAAAATACATTTTTCCCCAGCCTGTTACAAAGTAACCATTCTGATTGGATCTTTCATCAAGCCATAGTGAGAGCAGGACCCCTGTAGTTCAGAACTGGACATAGCATGAGAGATAAAGCTATTAAAATGTAAAAAAAAATTGTCCCTCACTGGTAAGAATCCTTTACATAGTTATTCATGTTGGCCCCAATAATATCAGGATGAAGCACTCCAAGGTCACAAAAATGGACATAGAGAGGACTTGTGACCTTGCCAGAAACAGGTGTCAGCATCGATTAATAGTCTCTGGTCCCCTCCCCTCCTGGGGTAATGATGAGGCATTTAGCAGGCTGACATTGTTAAATAGGTGGCTGGCGCAATTTTGTAGACAGCAAAGCTTTAGTTTTATTGATAACTGGCCCTTGCTCTGGGGCCGCTGTGGCTTGCTGATGCCAGATGCCCTTCACCCTACTGGGGAAGGCCACCATCTTGTCTGCGAACATAGATAGAGCTCTACGGGGTGGGTAACATTAGGACTTTACAGCAGGCCACAGAGCAGGTGATTAGAGACCCTGAAAGGCTTATGACAAATGTGGGTGTGGAATCCATTAGCTTAGCGGGGAAATTAGTGCAGAAAATCCACTGTGGTGATACTGCAGTTTATGTGCCAGGGAGGGAAATTCAACAAGTTGAGACTGTGGCCTGTTTCCGTAGACGTGTCCATAAAAGTCATAGAGGGATATGCTTTACAAACTTAATACTAGGGTTGAGCCAGATACTCGTTTCAGACAAGTATCTGGTATGGATAAAGCATTTTGATGAGTACGAGCATGATACGAGTAAAACTCATCAATATCTGTACTGACGGCAATCTCGTGCTGAAGGAAAATTCTCATTGGCTAACTGACTGCCTTCATGTTCTATGAATAGCCAGTCACACACAGTGCCCACCCCTCCCTACACAGACACGTCTCGATACAGCCTCCGCACACACACAGTCACAGGATCTCTCTGTGCTTGGCTTGATTCTACCTCACGTTGCTCTCAGTACTGAAAACAGCTCTTGTGGTGTTGGTCACCGCCTCCACTCTGGTCAGGTTTTTTTATTTTATTTTTGTTTTTAACCGTTTGTTTGCTCTTCATTTTGTTGGTGATATAAAGTCAGTTGGAAAACTTTGCTCCTACTGAACACGGTGCATTTGAGAAGACACAGTGAACAAGACATATATTTCCCTGTTTGCCATCATTGGATGTTTGCATGAATCACCAAGTTCACACAGATCATTAAAAAAAAACAGTCTTACAGACCACTTACACACATACACACATGTAGCTCAACACACAAAGTAGCATATTAATATTTTTATTGAATATGGCTGCATGCAGGATCTGACACTTTCTCACTGCAGTTCATAAAAAAAATTGGTCAGTCGAACAACCTCTCACGCTCTTTCACACAATCACTCAGTCACACACACACACACACACACACACACACACACACACACACACACACACACACACACACACACACACACACACACCTTAATCAATATTGTTTAACTTTGTGTGGGAAAAAATGGCAAGAACGTTAGGTAGTAAAAATAAATAAATAATTGAAAAAATCAGTTTGATCATAAAATGAAAACAAGAAAGTTGTGTTGAGTATGACAACTCTTGTTCATGCATACAAGGTCTATTAGAAAAGTATCCGACCTTATTATTTTTTTCAAAAACCATATGGATTTGAATCACCTGTGATTACATCAGACATGCTTGAACCCTCGTGGGCATGCGAGTTTTTTTTCAAACCTGTCGGTTACGTCATTCGCCTGTGGGCA
This sequence comes from Thalassophryne amazonica, assembly GCF_902500255.1. Classification (NCBI taxonomy): domain Eukaryota; kingdom Metazoa; phylum Chordata; class Actinopteri; order Batrachoidiformes; family Batrachoididae; genus Thalassophryne; species Thalassophryne amazonica. Next base: position 839,895 of record NC_047113.1, read on the forward strand.
GTCTTTCAGTGAGGAGTCGCCCACCCTCTCGTCAATTTTTTCATTGTTTAGGAATGGCTCAGAGACTGCTGCTTTGTTTGATCAAAATTTTTTCAAAACTGTAAGGCACACTGAGTGGACACCATTCAATAAATTCAGCTGGTTTCGGTAAAAATTTTAACAGCTGATGAGAGATTTTGGTCTGGTAGTGTCGCCGTAAGGACGGCCCACGGCGCCTGACGGTGATCTGTGCTTCGAGGCGGCAGCGTCTCGCCGTTTCAAGTTGAAAACTTCCATATTTCAGGCTCTGTTGATCCAGTAAGTCGTCAGAGAACAGAGAACTTTCAGAAGAAGTCGGCATGAGGAGTTTATTCGGACATTCCATTGTTAACAGACATTTTGTAATGAAAGAACGTGCAGGCAGAGTCGCATGTCGGGCTGGACCCGACCGCGGGGGTCGCGACAGGAAAAACACCTCCGTTGGAAACCTTAACGGACAAGTTGGAACATGCCCAAGCTGTTAACAATTTCTCAGTTACTCACTTATTGAAAGCCATCAAAAGCCGCCTGAATTTTACAAATGGTTTTCAACACGGAGGTGTTTTTCCTGTCGCGGCGCACACAGATTTGCCGAGTCATCACGGAAACGACTCGGCGAATTTGCACGCACGTCTTTCATTACAAAATGTCCTTAAACAGTGGAATGTCCGCATAAAGTCCTCATGCCGGCCTCTTCTGAATCTTCTCTGTTCTCTCACGACGTCCTGGGTGAATTAAGCCTTAAATTAGGATGTTTTCAGGTCGAAACAGGCCGACGGCGCCTGGAAGCGCTGCACGACGTCCCGCTGCGTGGGAAGTCCTTACACCGACAGAAACACCCCATAATCTCTCATCAGCCGTTAAACCTTTCACCGAAAACCAGCTTAATTTCTCGAATAGTGTCCACTCGGATATTCCTCACAGGTCCAGAAAAAATGTTGATAAAGCAACGCGCGCCATCTCGAGCAGCGTGTGAAACAAAGGAATTCAGCCGAGAGGGCGGGACCACATCTCACTCAAGGCCTGCCCACAGGGAAATGACGTCACCGACGCGTGAAAAAACTCATGCATGCGCACGAGGGTTCAAGCATGATTGGTGTAATCGCACGTCATTCAAATCCATATAGTTAAAAAAAAATAAAAGGGTCGGTTTATTATCTAATAGACCTCGTACTTAGTACTTCATAATTTGCTACTACATTGAATCTCAATTCTGAGGCTGTTCTGTTATTCATTCATATACTTAAGAATATTCATGTTCTGAGTTCATAAAAAAAAACTTGTTCTGTAATATGTGATCAAAACATTGAATGTCAATTCTGAGGCTGTTCTGTAAAAATTCAGTCATACACTTAAGAATATTCATGTTCTGAGTTCATAAAAAACTTGTTCTGTAAATAGTTCTCTTAATTTTGTGATCAAAAACATTGATTTGTGTTGTGTGGGCCGCTGAGAGGAGGTACTGCTGGCCCACCACCACCAGTGGGGGCGCCCTGCCTGGAGTGCGGGCCTCCAGGCACCAGAGGGCGCCGCCGCCTCACAGGAGCAGCCAAGGTGGACAGCTGTCACCCATCACCTGAGACAGCTGACAGCAATCATCAGTGGGGTATATCAGCAGGACGGCATCTCCACCTCATTGCCGAGATATCGTTTCTACCTATGAGGTAACGTATCAAAGCTGATGGAGTGTATCCTTTTGGATTAGTGCATAGATTGTGGATTACTGTTCCAACGAGAGGTGGAGGTAACTTCCCTGCTGTTCGGAGTCTTGGGTGCAAACGCGCCCCCATCTAACTGTTCTTTGTTCCTCGCCAGCAGTACCAGGTCCGACACGCGGAGGCAGTGGCCACCTGGGAGTTCGGGACTTGGCGGCTCCAGTATTTCCGGGGTCCTGTGGTGGAGGAAGCCGTGTGGTTCAGGTCTTACCTTGGAGAGGCGTCTCCTATCTTCGAGCCTGCCCACACGACACTTTTGTGAATTGACTGTTGTCCATTTCGTGATTGGTTGTATTCGTTGTGCACGTTCACAACAGTAAAGCCTTGTTATTTGACTTTCTCCATTGTCCGTTCATTTGCGCCCCCTGTTGTGGGTCCGTGTACTGACACTTTCCCAACAGATTTGAATCTCAGTTTTGAGGCTGTTCTGTAAAGTTTTCAAATAAACAATAAATATAACAACTTCTGATCAATCCATATCAATTTCAGACTTAAAATAATGTACTGATTTAAGCCCCCCCATTTGGGGTTAAACCACGCCTGCTTCCGGTTTAGGCTCCGCCCACGACAAGTACAGATACAGATCATTTAGATGGTTGAACTGATACCGATACAGATTCAGGCAGTGGTGTACTCGCTCATCCCTATGTAATACCCATTACTACACTGGATGATGTTGAAATTGAGGATGGCCCAGTGGTTGTTCCAACAATATCAAATATTTCGTGTCTGCTACCTACAACATGTGTGGAATGTCTCAAAACTACTTCTAGGCATCTTATATATGCTATTCTGGCACCACCCCTAAATCCAATCAGTCAAAACTGTCAACCCCACTGAGGTCCTTAGTCTGGGTCTCATTGACATAAGATCACTATCCTCAAAATCATTGTTGATTAATGATCTAATTATCGATCATCACTTACATATGATTGGGTTATGTGAATCCTGGCTTAAACCTACAGCTGTCCTCCCTTTAAATGAGGCCTGCCCACCAGCATATACATTTAGTCACGTCCCTCGTAATGCGAAGCAAGGCGGAGGTGTTGGTCTTATTAAATCAAGGTTTAGTTTATTAGCTGTTGGGGGTCACAAATATATCTTGTTTGAACATCTGATTCTCCGCTCTGCCCACGATGTTGCAGTTGCTGCATCATGGAGTTCAGGAGTACAGGATCCTAGAGCCTCGAGCTTAGAGCCGAAAGGTGCGTTTACACATAAGCAAGACGCGTTACGGATGTCATTTTTCTGTCATTCGTGACACATTCCTGACATTTTTAATGTGACTTAACGCATCTGAATAGGTTTCTTAATAGTGCGTGTTGGTGCGTGATATTCTTGATATTCGTGGAGCATGTTTCTGCCTGTCAAAAAATCTTCCACGAATGTCACACACCACCCTCATTTCGTCTCACGTCGTGGAGGTCGCAACTGAGCGTATTGATCCGTCTTGATGAGTATTGATCCTTAATAGAACGTGACAAAGTTCGTAGTGGTTCCTGTGATGGTTCTTGTGACATGGAAACTGTCAAGTTTTGACACAACTTGTAACGCGGCGTCACATTTCACTGCGCGCCACGACGAACCAGTTTTCTGTCACGTGCGCACAATTAAACTCGGCTCCAAATGTCGTTCCACGGTTCCTGCTGAAGCTCCTCAGGATGCTCCTGCAGGAGTTCCACCTGCTGTTGTAACCGAGCGGGAGAACGAGTCTGAGCAACCAGAGGAGTGAGAGAGACTCACGTGCAGCCAGACATCTCTGCACCTCCTCCAGTCCGGTGGAGGAAGAAGCGTGCGCACAATTAAATCCTGCTGCACCACATTCAGTTTGATTGCTGACACCAAGTCGGCTAAAAGTCAAATTTCAGTGCTCTTCAGCGCGCTCCTGCAGGTGTTCCACCTGCTGCATGTGCCTGATGTTTGGGAAAATTCACGAGACGAGCCGCATGAAGCCACACATCTGGCTCTGTCCTCCTCCTCCTCTCTGCACCACTCCATGGCACAGAGCCCAACTACGCATGCAGTCACAAAGTTCTTCTGAAAAACTGGAGCGATCTGAATTCGGTTGGATGAATATGGGTGTGTTGTGTGTGTGTGTGGAGATAATTCACCTTGTTCACAACGTGACAGAACTTAACAATGCGTGGTTACGCGCAATAGCACGCGATAGCGCGTAACAACGTGGAACACTATTCTTGACTGTGAGTAATGGTTCCTGATAATTCTCCGGCAACACGTGCCATTAATCGTAACGTGTGGTAACAGGTTGCAGCAGTTCCTGAGGACACCTGACACCTCTGCCCCGAATCATCACATTCGTGATAAGCGGCCAAGAATGTGTACTTCGTGGCATTCGTGACTTGTCATCATTATGTGTAAACGCAGCAGTTAAATGAGCTTCAAAGGATTCAAAGGATTCAAAGGAATTTTATTGTCATATGTCATATATCTTAGAAACATGGTGTCTAACCAGATCCTTACTCTGGATGGCATTACCCTGACCTCTAGTAATACTGTGAGAAATCTTGGAGTCATTTTTGATCAGGATATGTCATTCAAAGCGCATATTAAACAAATATGTAGGACTGCTTTTTTGCATTTACGCAATATCTCTAAAATCAGAAAGGTCTTGTCTCAGAGTGATGCTGAAAAACTAATTCATGCATTTATTTCCTCTAGGCTGGACTATTGTAATTCATTATTATCAGGTTGTCCTAAAAGTTCCCTAAAAAGCCTTCAGTTAATTCAAAATGCTGCAGCTACAGTACTGACGGGGACTAGAAGGAGAGAGCATATCTCACCCATATTGGCCTCTCTTCATTGGCTTCCTGTTAATTCTAGAATAGAATTTAAAATTCTTCTTCTTACTTATAAGGTTTTGAATAATCAGGTCCCATCTTATCTTAGGGACCTCGTAGTACCATATCACACCAATAGAGCGCTTCGCTCTCAGACTGCAGGCTTACTTGTAGTTCCTAGGGTTTGTAAGAGTAGAATGGGAGGCAGAGCCTTCAGCTTTCAGGCTCCTCTCCTGTGGAACCAGCTCCCAATTCAGATCAGGAGACAGACACCCTCTCTACTTTTAAGATTAGGCTTAAAACTTTCCTTTTTGCTAAAGCTTATAGTTAGGGCTGGATCAGGTGACCCTGAACCATCCCTTAGTTATGCTGCTATAGACGTAGACTGCTGGGGGTTCCCATGATGCACTGTTTCTTTATCTTTTTGCTCTGTATGCACCACTCTGCATTTAATCATTAGTGATTGATCTCTGCTCCCCTCCACAGCATGTCTTTTTCTTGGTTCTCTCCCTCAGCCCCAACCAGTCCCAGCAGAAGACTGCCCCTCCCTGAGCCTGGTTCTGCTGGAGGTTTCTTCCTGTTAAAAGGGAGTTTTTCCTTCCCACTGTAGCCAAGTGCTTGCTCACAGGGGGTCGTTTTGACCGTTGGGGTTTTACATAATTATTGTATGGCCTTGCCTTACAATATAAAGCGCCTTGGGCAACTGTTTGTTGTGATTTGGCGCTATATAAAAAATTGATTGATTGATTGATATGCATAGAAGAACAATTCCCTGCACAATGAAATGTGGCTACTGCATTTAACCCATCCTATTTGCCAGTAGGAGCAGAGGTCGCCAATTAGGCGCCCGGGACCAGCTCCAGATGTACATCCCTGCCTTGGTCACAGCAGGGCTGAGCAAACCAACACCGACCCATAACAACACACACACACAACACACACACATAGGCCGGCCCGGTACATAAATATATATGAAAGCAAACACGAGGGAAAAGGAGAAGAAAAAAAAAAAACCCTCATAGCTGCTGCATTACACACAGATCAATCATCAACAATCAACTTTTTTCTTGTATAGCGCCAAATCACAACAAACAGTTGCCCCAAGGCGCTCCACATTGCAAGGCAAGGCCATACAATAATTATGAAACACAGTCTACGTCTAAAGAACATAACCAAGGGATGGTCCAGGGTCACCCGATCCAGCCCTAACTATAAGCCTTAGCGAAAAGGAAAGTTTTAAGCCTAATCTTAAAAGTAGAGAGGGTATCTGTCTCCCTGATCTGAATTGGAGCTGGTTCCACAGGAGAGGAGCCTGAAAGCTGAAGGCTCTGCCCCCATTCTACTCTTACAAACCCTAGGAACTACAAGTAAGCCCGCAGTCTGAGAGCGAAGCGCTCTAATGGGGTAATATGGTACTATGAGGTCTCTAATATAAGATGGGACCTGATTATTCAAAACCTTATAAGTAAGAAGAAGAATTTTAAATTCTATTCTAGCATTAACAGGAAGCCAATGAAGGGAGGCCAACACGGGTGAGATATGCTCTCTCCTGCTAGTCCCCGTCAGTACTCTAGCTGCAGCATTCTGAACCAACTGAAGGCTTTTTAGGGAACTTTTAGGACAACCTGATAAATGAATTACAATAGTCCAGCCTAGAGGAAACAAATGCATGAATTAGTTTTTCAGCATCACTCTGAGACAAGACCTTTCTGATTTTAGAGATATTGCGTAAATGCAAAAAGGCAGTCCTACATATTTGTTTAATATGCGCTTTGAATGACATATCCTGATCAAAAATAACTCCAAGATTTCTCACAGTATTACTAGAGATCAGGGAAATGCCATCCAGAGTAACGATCTGGTTAGACACCATGCTTCTAAGATTTGTGGGGCCAAGTACAATAACTTCAGTTTTATCTGAGTTTAAAGCAGGAAATTAGAGGTCATCCATGTCTTTATGTCTGTAAGACAATCCTGCAGTTTAGCTAATTGGTGCGTATCCTCTGGCTTCATGGATAGATAAGCTGGGTATCATCTGCGTAACAATGAAATTTAAGCAATACCGTCTAATAATACTGCCCAAGGGAAGCATGTATAAAGTGAATAAATTGGTCCTAGCACAGAACCTTGTGGAACTCCATAATTAACTTTAGTCTGTGAAGAAGATTCCCCATTTACATGAACAAACTGTAATCTATTAGACAAATATGATTCAAACCACCGCAGCGCAATGCCTTTAATACCTATGACATGCTCTAATCTCTGTAATAAAATTTTATGGTCAACAGTATCAAAAGCAGCACTGAGGTCCAACAGAACAAGCACAGAGATAAGTCCACTGTCCGAAGCCATAAGAAGATCATTTGTAACCTTCACTAATGCTGTTTCTGTACTATGATGAATTCTAAAACCTGACTGAAACTCTTCAAATAGACCATTCCTCTGCAGGTGATCAGTTAGCTGTTTTACAACTACCCTCTCAAGAATCTTTGAGAGAAAAGGAAGGTTGGAGATTGGCCTATAATTAGCTAAGATAGCTGGGTCAAGTGATGGCTTTTTAAGTAATGGTTTAATTACTGCCACCTTAAAGGCCTGTGGTACATAACCAACTAACAAAGATAGATTGATCATATTTAAGATTGAAGCATTAAATAATGGTAGGACTTCCTTGAGCAGCCTGGCAGGAATGGGGTCTAATAAGCATGTTGATGGTTTGGATGAAGTAACTAATGAAAATAACTCAGACAGAACAATCGGAGAGAAAGAGTCTAACCAAATACCGGCATCACTGAAAGCAGCCAAAGATAACGATACATCTTTGGGATGGTTATGAGTAATTTTTTCTCTAATAGTCAAAATTTTGTTAGCAAAGAAAGTCATGAAGTCATTACTAGTTAAAGTTAATGGAATACTCAGCTCAATAGAGCTCTGACTCTTTGTCAGCCTGGCTACAGTGCTGAAAAGAAACCTGGGGTTGTTCTTATTTTCTTCAATTAGTGATGAGTAGAAAGATGTCCTAGCTTCACGAAGGGCTTTCTTATAGAGCAACAAACTCTTTTTCCAGGCTAAGTGAAGATCTTCTAAATTAGTGAGACGCCATTTCCTCTCCAACTTACGGGTTATCTGCTTTAAGCTACGAGTTTGTGAGTTATACCACGGAGTCAGACACTTCTGATTTAAAGCTCTCTTTTTCAGAGGAGCTACAGCATCCAAAGTTGTCTTCAATGAGGATGTAAAACTATTGACAAGATACTCTAACTCCCTTACAGAGTTTAGGTAGCTACTCTGCTCTGTGTTGGTTATGACATTAGAGAACATAAAGAAGGAATCATATCCTTAAACCTAGTTACAGCGCTTTCTGAAAGACTTCTAGTGTAATGAAACTTATTCCCCACTGCAGGTAGTCCATCAGGGTAAATGTAAATGTTATAAAAAATGATCAGACAAAGGGAGTTTTCAGGGAATACTGTTAAGTCTTCTATTTCCATACCATAAGTCAGAACAAGATCTAAAATATGATTAAAGTGGTGGGTGGACTCATTTACTTTTTGAGCAAAGCCGATAGAGTCTAATAATAGATTAAATGCAGTGTTGAGGCTGTCATTCTCAGCATCTGTGTGGATGTTAAAATCGCCCACTATAATTATCTTATCTGAGCTAAGCACTAAGTCAGACAAAAGGTCTGAAAATTCACAGAGAAACTCACAGTAACGACCAGGTGGACGATAGATAATAACAATAAAACTGGTTTTTGGGACTTCCAATTTGGATGGACAAGACTAAGAGACAAGCTTTCAAATGAATTAAAGCTCTGTCTAGGTTTTTGATTAATTAATAAGCTGGAATGGAAGATTGCTGCTAATCCTCCGCCCCGGCCCGTGCTACGAGCATTCTGACAGTTAGTGTGACTCGGGGGTGTGACTCATTTAAACTAACATATTCATCCTGCTGTAACCAAGTTTCTGTTAGGCAGAATAAATCAATACGTTGATCAATTATTATATCATTTACCAACAGGGACTTAGAAGAAAGAGACCTAATGTTTAATAGACCACATTTAACTGTTTTAGTCTGTGGTGCAATTGAAGGTGCTATATTATTTTTCTTTTTGAATTTTTATGCTTAAATAGATTTTTGCTAGTTATTGGTGGTCTGGGAGCAGGCACCGTCTCTACGGGGATGGGGTAATAGGGGGATGGCAGGGGGAGAGAAGCTGCAGAGAGGTGTATAAGACCACAGCTCTGCCTCCTGGTCCCAACGCTAGACAGTCACAGTTTGGAGGATCCCAAAAAATTGGCCAGATTTCTAGAAATGAGAGCTGCTCCCTCTAAAGTGGGATGGATGCCGTCTCTCCTAACAAGACCAGGTTTTCCCCAGAAGCTTTGCCAATTATCAATGAAGCCCACCTCATTTTTTGGACACCACTCAGACAGCCAGCAATTCAAGGAGAACATGCGGCTAAACATGTCACTCCCGGTCTGATTGGGGAGGGGCCCAGAGAAAACAACAGAGTCCGACATTGTTTTTGCAAAGTTACACACCGATTCAATGTTAATTTTAGTGACCTCCGATTGGCGTAACCGAGTGTCATTACTGCCGACGTGAATTACAATCTTACCAAATTTACGCTTAGCCTTAGCCAGCAATTTCAAATGTCCTTCGATGTCGCCTGCTCTGGCCCCCGGAAGACAATTGACAATGGTTGCTGGTGTCGCTAACTTCACATTTCTCAAAACAGAGTCGCCAATAACCAGAGTTTGATCCTCGGCGAGTGTATCGTCGAGTGGGGAAAAACGGTTAGAGATGTGAACGGGTTGACGGTGTACACGGGGCTTCTGTTTAGGGCTACGCTTCCCTCCTCACAGTCACCCAGTCAGCCTGCCTTCCCGACTGCACGGGGTCTGCCAGGGGGTAACTAACGGCTGGCTAAGCTACCTTGGTCCCGCACCGACTACAGGGGCCTGGCTAGCTGTAGAATTTTCCACGGTGCGGGCCGAGCCTCCAATTCGCCCAGCCTGGCCTCCAAAGCTACGAATAAGCTGCACTTATACATGTACCGTTACTGCTAAAAGAGGCCGAGGAATAATAAACAGGCCGAGGAATAACTATGAGGAAAAAAAAAAAAAAATCCCATTAGCACAGAAAAACAATAATCACAGAGACAAAACAGGACACAGGATGACAACCGAGATTTGAAAGGACCAGTTTATCAGAACACTCCAGAGGCAGCCTGTTCGGCCCCGTCAACGGCCTTGTCCGACATTCCTGGAGGGGGAGGGAACAGCCCTGCACATCTGAGCAGTCCTGGGACAGTTCTAACACAGTTAACGTCAGAGCTGGAGAAGCTGAGGGGAGGGGGGAAGACCAGGGAGCGAGGCTTAAGTGTTGATCTTCTGAGGAGGTTTTTATCACAGCGAACCTTGGAGTGCAGCTGTATTTGGGGAAGCCAAATGAATAGCCGATTAACAGACGCCTGAAAGATTCCACAGTTCTGAGAACAGAGTGGCTCTCAATGCATCTGAATGTAGAATGTGGTCTTCACAGACGATCATAGCGGGTTTCCAGGGCTGCGATCTTGCCCAAGATGTTTTCCAACGCGGCGGTTAACCCCCGCCGACTGCGCAGCCACTGCCTTCCCAATCGAATCAATCATATAGGACAGCCTGGAAGGACCAATCAAGCTGCTTCCACTTTCTTTGATTTTCCGGTAAACCAGCAGAGTGCCCGCACCCACACATCAGAAAAGCCGGTCACCCACCAAGCCGAATATGTACACATCTTCGACTTGGTGGTGACCGGCCTTTCACACCAGCTTGTATGCTGGTGTGAAAGGTTCCCGGTTCAGGGCCACCCCTGCCCATTCTCCATGTAATGTGGAGTTGAGTCCTGTCAGGAAGGGCATCCAGTGTAAAACGTGTGCCAAGTTAACATTCAAATCCTGTTATATGGCTGGGGGGGCCTGGCTGCCGGTTTGTTTGTCTGTTTGTTTTCCTCCCAGGTGGCGTGCATTTGGGACTGAGTGGCTGTGTTGCTGAGGCTGTCAGGACCTCACCCTGATCGCCTGCGACTCGTCGGGACTCGCGGCTGGGGTGCATCGGGATGGATTGGAGCGTGTTGGCATTTAAGACTGGAGTGCACGGTGTGTATTTGCCAGAGACTCGACCTTGTGACCAGACGGGTGAGATCGTCGTCTTGGGAGCCATCTCATCAGCAGCGGACGCTGAGAATGTCCAGGTTTGATGCACAGTCTGTGAAAGAGGAGGGGGTGAGGTCTCACGCTCGTCAGCACACTTCCTGAGGTACGTTAGATTTTGTGACTAACAGTTATACAGTCAGAAATGTGGTGTCCCTCACACCTTATTGTATTGAGCTGTTTGTTAGTCATGTATCAGCTTCCACTGCGGTGGAGTTTTGTGAACTGGATGTTCCATGCCCGCAGGTTGGAAGCTGATCAGCAATCAAGCCAGGAAGTGTTTGCTGTTTGTACACCTTTAAGTGTTCTGTGTGTAGAGTGTGGACTCACATAATGGTTCCTTCTTTCACAGACTCGGTTGTTGCGGCCACCTGGGGGGTGTCGGCGGGGTCCTTGGGTCCGAAACAGCTTCTGGCTCCGGACCGTTAGCGCTGCTGGGAGCGCACCACGCCAGACCGCACCTTTTTGTATTATCACTGTTATGTATTAAATTCAGTTAGCCTTTGTACCGTGCTCTGCTTATTTCATACTGGGTCCTTCAAACGCTGGTCGGTTCTCTGAGCTGCGTCCGACACATAACAGTAGTCTCTGGCCAAACATCACGGGACCCAGCGTTAGCAGAGACGGTAACGCGCTGGGAAGGCGGCAGCAGACGTTCAGTGGTTATCCGGATCAGTTGCGGGGCTCTCCGCCCGGAAGGTGCGTTGTTGAGACCCATTACTGGATACTAATTTGTGCTCTCTTGCAGCTGTGTTCCTGTGTTGTGCCTCATCCGTGGATCGTGGTGGAGTGTGACTGGCGACGGCTTCGCGTCACACTCCGACCGGATGGGAGGTGTAAACGGGAGCTGCAAGAGTGCGTTTGTAATGGGTTCACCGCGCACGGCGGAGCTCTGTTAGCACGGGTCGCTGGGCTTCCTGTGTTACAGTCGTAGCCCGTTTCCCCGGACAAGGTAACTACTGCGTCTGTTGTATCAGCTCCGGCGTTATTTAGTTGAGCACATTTTGGTTGTGTGTTGCACTCAGCTGCGCACACAAAAGCAGCTCGTTTGTTTTTTCTGTCGCCCAAGGGGTTTTTTCATTTTAGCACTCTGGTTCCCCCTTGTGGTGACTGAAATCACGGTACCGTCAAGCTCTGGAGTAGGAACAGGTGTGTTCCATTTGGTTGAGCTTGACGGTATAACTCACTGATTTGTTTTGTGTTAGTTCATTTTGTGTGGGTGTTTTTGAGTTGGTTTTTTGTGTGGGCTTTTTCTTTTTTTGTTGTCCACTATTTGTCTGGGGGTGTGACCCTGTAGCCTTTGCTAACCAAGAACAAAAAAAAAAAAAAAAAAAAAAAAGAAAAACGGGGACCCAAACAACTGTGTGTTGGTCTGTTTTTTTTTTTTTCTTTTGTTTCTTTTTGTTTCACATCCCCAGGGTTAGATGGAGCGGTCCCCTGGGGGGTGATGGGGTGGTATTTGGGTTGTTTTTTTCTCTTTGTTTTTTGTTGTGCCCTCTCTTCTCCTCTGACTCCAGCCGGGTGTGCCGTAGTGTCGGCATTGCTGAGGGGTGCAGTTAGGTTGTGCTGGGCGTTTCCCAGGTGGCCTCTGCACCCGGGAGGGGGGGGGGGGGGGGTTTGGGGTTTTTTTTTGTTTTCCCTCCCCCAGTTTCCGCCCTCAGGGTTTGACTGTGGTGTCCTCTGGGGGGGAAAAGGCGTTGGGTCCATCTAGCCGTGGACGGCCGGGGCTGGGTCCATTGGTCGTGAGGGGAGGCGTCTCCTGGGGTTGACGAGTGGTCCTCTGGGGGGCGCTGGTAGTCCCCGTGGGTGACGGTGGATCCCAGAGGGACCTCGGCCGTGGTTATTACTCCTGGAGCTGGCGGGTGGCCCTCTGGGGGGTGTTGGTCCCTGCGTGTCGTTTGGGGGGGAGGAGGGGGGGTATTTTGGCATTTTTGTTTGTGAGTTTACATGTGGGTTGTTTTTCTTTTCTCCCCTTCCCTGGGGTTTGATGGGACGGTCCCCTGGGGCGGGGGGGGGTGTTTTGGTTGTTTTGTGTTATGACTAATCACACATGTTTGGTTAAAGGCTGACCGCACAGGTGTAGGAACTCCTGGCCACACCTGTGCTGAGACTGTCAAACAAGGGCAAAGATGCAGCCAGTTCAACCAGTCTGTTGGAGGACGGGCGCAGACGCGGTTTCCAGCCATGGTCCCTGGAGGGGGGTGTTTCTCCTGGGCCGGGTGTGTGTGGTCGCCGGGAGGCTTCCCGTGAGGGTGGGGTACTGTTATATGGCTGGGGGGGGCCTGGCTGCCGGTTTGTTTGTCTGTTTGTTTTCCCTCCCAGGTGGCGTGCATTTGGGACTGAGTGGCTGTGTTGCTGAGGCTGTCAGGGACCTCACCCTGATCGCCTGCGACTCGTCGGGACTCGCGGCTGGGGTGCATCTGGATGGATTGGAGCGTGTTGGCATTTAAGACTGGAGTGCACGGTGTGTATTTGCCAGAGACTCGACCTTGTGACCAGACGGGTGAGATCGTCGTCTTGGGAGCCATCTCATCAGCAGCGGACGCTGAGAATGTCCAGGTTTGATGCACAGTCTGTGAAAGAGGAGGGGTGAGGTCTCACGCTCGTCAGCACACTTCCTGAGGTACGTTAGATTTTGTGACTAACAGTTATACAGTCAGTAAATGTGGTGTCCCTCACACCTTATTGTATTGAGCTGTTTGTTAGTCATGTATCAGCTTCCACTGCGGTGGAGTTTTGTGAACTGGATGTTCCATGCCCGCAGGTTGGAAGCTGATCAGCAATCAAGCCAGGAAGTGTTTGCTGTTTGTACACCTTTAAGTGTTCTGTGTGTAGAGTGTGGACTCACATAATGGTTCCTTCTTTCACAGACTCGGTTGTTGCGGCCACCTGGGGGGTGTCGGCGGGGTCCTTGGTCCGAAACAGCTTCTGGCTCCGGACCGTTAGCGCTGCTGGGAGCGCACCACGCCAGACCGCACCTTTTTGTATTATCACTGTTATGTATTAAATTCAGTTAGCCTTTGTACCGTGCTCTGCTTATTTCATACTGGGTCCTTCAAACGCTGGTCGGTTCTCCGAGCTGCGTCCGACACATAACAAATCCACCTCGAATATGCTGTGGTAACCTCGAGGGAGAGGACAAAGGGGCTTACTACAAGGTCTGTGAGAAAAGTATGGGACCTTTTAATTTTTTTCAAAAACCATATGGATTTGAATCATGTGTGATTGCATCAGCCAAGCTTGAACCTTCATGCGCATGCGTGAGTTTTTTCACGTCTGTCGGTTGCGTCTTTCGCCTGTAAGCAGGCTTTGTGTAAGCACTGGTCCACCCTCTCGTCGGATTTTTATTGCGAATAAATGTCTGAACGATTTGGAGCTTTGCTGCATCAATTTTCTTTTCAGAAACTGTGAGAGACCTCCAGGTGGACACCGTTCAGAAAATTAATATGGCTTTCAGGGACGATTTTATGGGGATTATACAGATTAAGGAGTGTTACTGCTGCTTTAAGGACGGCCCACAACTGCTGAGAGTGCGGCGTGCTCCCAGCGCCGATCGACATGCTCAGACCCCGCTGAAACAACCAGATCATTTCCAATGTGAAGGCTTTGTTGATCCGGGACCTCGTCTGACTTCACAAAAAGGCAGGAGGCGTGGACATCAGCACTTTTTCGGCACATTCCACTGTTACAGGAGTTTTTTTTTCATGGAAAGAAAAGCGGAGGGACGCGCCACGGAGCGGCTCATTACACGGGACAAAACCACCTCGGTGTTGGTCTCACAGGACAGCTTTCAGGTGGATTTCGATGGATTCCGGCTGCTTTTCAGTTGTGTGATTATCCGATTGTGATTGTGCATGAGCTGGACATGCCAGAACATGTCCTGGAAGCTTTCATCATGGCGTTGCTTTGCGCCATGCGTCACGGTGGAGCCGCTCCTCTTTCCATGACAAAAACTCCTGTAACAGTGGAATGTGCCATTCATTTCTAAACTGGACGCTGTCTTGATCTGGTATGTCGTCTGACTAGCACAGGAATTGTGAAAAGACGTGGACATCAGCACTTTTTCAGCACATTAAGACAGATGTGCGGAGGAGTTCCGCGCGTCGCGGTGGAGCTGCATGGCGCAAAGCAACGCCATGATGAAGCCTTCCAGGACATGTTGGGGCATGTCCAGCTCATGCACAATCACAATCGGATAATCACACAACTGAAAAGCAAGCGGAATCCATCTGAAAGTTTTTCCTTCCCACTGTCGCCAAGTGCTTGCTCACAGGGGGTCGTTTTGACCGTTGGGGTTTTTCCGTAATTATTGTATGGCTTTGCCTTACAATATAAAGCGCCTTGGGGCAACTGTTTGTTGTGATTTGGCGCTATATAAATAAAATTGATTTGATTTGTGCCGAAAAAGTGCTGATGTCCACGTCTCCTGCCTTTTTGTGAAAGTCAGACAAGGTCCCGGATCAACAAAGCCTTCACGTTGGAAATGATCTGATTGTTTGAGCATGTCGATCGGTGCTGGGAGCGCGCCATGCTCTCAGCAGTTGTGGGCCATCCTTAAAGCGGCTGTAACACTCCTTAATCTGTATAATCCCCATAAAATCGTCCCTGAAAGCCATATTAATTTTCTGAACGGTGTCCACCTGGAGGTCTCTCACAGTTTCTGGAAAAAAATTGATGCAGCAAAGATCCAAATCGTTCAGACATTTATTCGCAATAAAAAAAACGACGAGAGGGGTGGACCACTGCTCACTCAAAGCCTGCTCACAGGCGAATGACACAACCGACAGGCATGAAAAAACTCACGCATGCGCACAAAGGTTCAAGCTTGTCTGATGCAATCACATGTGATTCAAATCCATATGGTTTTTGAAAAAAATAAAAAGGTCGGATACTTTTCTAACAGACCTCGTAGATGCTTTTTATGCCATAAACATGCTGCGAATATTCATGTAATTTGAAATACTGTAGTACCACTAGTTGGGTTGTGGCAGTGGCAGTAATAATGGACTAACTAAGGGAAGCTGGTATATTACATACTACAGCACATATCATACAGAAAGCAGGCTTTCAAAAACAAAAAAGTAAAAAATAAAAATATGAGTGATGGCAGGTCTGTGCCCCAACAGTTTTAGCAACGCCCCTGACAGCGACGCCAACAGCAGCTGAGATATGCATGTAAAACAGTCCTCTAAGCAGCTGCCCTCAGTTCAAGCTGGGGGGCGGAGTCAGTGTAATGACATTACTGTTTGTGTGCATCTGCATGTTAAAAGACATTAAAACTCTTCTCAGCAATAAACCCTGTGCAGTGTGTGTGTGCGCGCGCGTGTTTGTGTATGTGTGTTTGTGTATATGTGTGTGTTTGTGTGTGTGTGCACAAGTGTTTGTGTAAGTGCGTGTTTGTGTGTGTGTGTTTGTGTGTGTTTGTGCGTGTGTGTGTGCGTGTGTGTGTGTTTGTGTGTGTGTGCATGTGTGTGTTTGTGTGTGTGTGCGTGCGTGTGTGTGTTTGTCTGTGTTTGTGTGTGTGTTTGTCTATGTGTGTTTGTGCGTGCGTTTGTGTGTTTGTGTATGTGTGTGCGTGTGTGTGTTTGTGTATGTGTGTGTGTGTGTGTGCGCGTGTGTTTGTGTGCAATATCGCAATATCTCTAAAATTAGAAAGGTCTTGTCTCAGAGTGATGCTGAAAAGCTAATTCATGCATTTATTTCCTCTAGGTTGGACTATTGTAATTCATTATTATCAGGTTGTCCTAAAAGTTCCCTGAAAAGCCTTCAGTTCATTCAAAATGCTGCAGCTAGAGTACTGACGGGGACTAGAAGGAGAGAGCATATCTCACCCATATTGGCCTCTCTTCATTGGCTTCCTGTTAATTCTAGAATAGAATTTAAATTCTTCTTCTTACTTATAAGGTTTTGAATAATCAGGTCCCATCTTATCTTAGGGACCTCGTAGTACCATATCACCCCAATAGAGCGCTTCGCTCTCAGACTGCAGGCTTACTTGTAGTTCCTAGGGTTTGTAAGAGTAGAATGGGAGGCAGAGCCTTCAGCTTTCAAGCTCCTCTCCTGTGGAACCAGCTCCCAATTCGGATCAGGGAGACAGACACCCTCTCTACTTTTAAAGCATGGTTTACACATAGACGGTTTTGTCGGCAGGTAGTACGTAGACCGAAGTTCGCGGTAGTTCCGGCTGTTTTCGAGGTGGAAAGGGGCGGAGCATTTCGCCGGCATTTTGACCACACTAGCCGCAAATACGCGGATAAAATGCCGCTAAATCCGCTGAATAAAGTGGCGTTTTGATGCCGTAGCATACGGCACACATCAGGCAACAGGGGTTAATACCCAGTTCTATCCTTTACAATCACAGATTAAGACGCGCGTGAGAACGGCGGTGTTCTGCTGCCGCTGATAATGCCCTGTGTACTGCTGGATTTATCCAGGTAAATCCTGCGTTACTCCAGGAACTTTTGCATATAGGCACCGCCCCCAGAGTATAATAGGCTAAAGCAGCAGGAATACATGCCTGTCACTGCAAAGGGAGGGAGATCATACTCAGCCTTTTCTTCTCTTTCCTTTTCCCCTCCTCAATGTGTTGCTCCGTCTCCACCACAGGGCTACCCTCTGCTTCTGAACCAGACCTCTTGGTAAGTCCTTGCCGCTACCAATTTTCTTTTAGGAGGCATACTGGAGCTTCTCTGCAATATCTGGAGCTGGCCGCGAGTGAGAGGCCTGCATGCAACGCGCTAGCGTTTTTATGTTGACCGCCGCCTATTGGCCGTTTGGAACGCCGTTAACCGGGAGGTGGCGTTTAGAACGGCATACTGTCCGCTAGCGCCACCGTTTTGTCTGCCTCTGTCGCCGGTTAAAACGCCCTTGAGGACACCGATGTGGGCTCTATCGCCGTTTTACACGCCATTGATTAGGGATACAATGCCGGCCGCCAATTGCGGCGGTGTAAACTGCGGCACTACAGGAAGGGGCAGGATGAAACGGGGATTAAAAAGTATCAAACGCCGTTGTTCGTGTTGTCTCCATCGTCACGCGAATTCTCCAGGAGTGCTCCCGGAATTATTCGACATGTTGAATAATTTTTTCGAGGATTCCCGGTAAAGCCGGAACTAAGCCACGCCCCCTAGTGCTGGCGTTAACAACTGCGTGTGATCCTTAGGACGGCCAAAAACTCTTCCGGGACGCTTCCGGGAGCTCTTACTGTCTATGTGTAAACGGGGCTTAAGATTAGGCTTAAAACTTTCCTTTTTGCTAAAGCTTATAGTTAGGGCTGGATCAGGTGACCCTGAACCATCCCTTAGTTATGCTGCTATAGACTTAGACTGCTGGGGGGTTCCCATGATGCACTGAGTGTTTCTTTCTCTTTTTGCTCTGTATGCACCACTCTGCATTTAATCATTAGTGATTGATCTCTGCTCCCCTCCACAGCATGTCTTTTTCCTGGTTCTCTCCCTCAGCCCCAACCAGTCCCAGCAGAAGACTGCCCCTCCCTGAGCCTGGTTCTGCTGGAGGTTTCTTCCTGTTAAAAGGGAGTTTTTCCTTCCCACTGTCACCAAGTGCTTGTTCACAGGGGGTCGTTTTGACCGTTGGGGTTTTTCTGTAATTATTGTATGGCTTTGCCTTACAATATAAAGCGCCTTGGGGCAACTAAATAAACAAATAAATAAACACTATCATATTTTTTTTCTTCATGCATTCCACGCTTAAGTTCTGCAGTGCTGCAGATTCACTTTATTTTTAAATAAACCTGTCCAGACGTGACATCCAATTTATTCTGCTTGACATGAGTCGATGTTTTCAGAATCAACAGATTAAAGCCATAATCCTTTGATACTCGCTCACAGGAGACGACGCATAAAAGTATGATTGGACACTGCCAACTCAAATCTCATCTCTTTTTTTCACCTGCGTAGTATTTTTATTGTTGTCAGTCACAGATGCCCACATGTAGTTTGCTTTTTAACCCTTTAGATACAAAAGAAACAAGCATTTCAAGAATTCATGGACTCGCTCCAACTTCCCCAAATATGTTGGCGAATATGGCAAGTAGCAGGAATGGAAAATTATGAGTTGATCACAGCAGATCAATCAAAAGAAGCGATCAAAGTTAGCAAATGCTTATTTATAAGCAGAATTGTACATATGATGATAATGCAGATGAGGCTCAGTGATCAGTAAAAGCCATAAATAATAGAGGTGTCCCAAATAAGTGGGCATACTCTCTGCTTTGGTTTATAAGTGTTGTGACAATGGACCGAACAGAGTCATGGCTGCTGCTGCTTCAAAACAGAACCGTGATACATGTTATAAAAGTAATTTTGCCATTTGGAGACATACAGTGAATAGTGAAGGCCAGGAGCAGTCACACTGTGTGTTTGTGGATTGAAATATTATGACAGGGTGCAAAGAGTTGTGGTTAGGGTTGAGCCGGATACTCCTTTCAGACGAGTATCCGGTACGGATAAAGCATTTTTACCGAGCACAAGCATGATCCGAATAAAACTCATCAATATCTGTGCTCATGCTGAAGGAAAATCCTGATTGGCTAACTGACTGTCTTCACGCTCAGTGATTGGCCAGTCACACACAGCGCCCGCCCCTCCCGACACAGACACGTCTGTCTGCAGCTTCTCACACACACACACACACACACACACACTGTGTGTGTGTGTGTGTGGCTTGACTCCAGTTCACATTGCTGTGCTCCTTAATTTTTTCTTTAATTCACCTCTGTTTTGGTTTGGATGGTATTTTTAACGTTACTTGGTGAACTTGTTTCATAACATACGTGGTGCTTTTAACAAGACAGAGCTGAAAACGGCTCATGTTGTGTCGCTCACTGACTCCACTCCAGTCAGGTTTTTTTAACCATTTGTTTGCTGGCTGGTGATATAAAGTTAAATAATAATAATAATAAAAAAGAAAATTGTGTTGATTATAACAGGTCTTGTTCATGCATAATTAGTCGTTCATAATTTCCTTCTACATTGAATCTCAATTCTGAGGCTATTCTGTTATTCATTCATACCCTTAAGAATATAAAAAAAAACTGATAAAAAAATGTTGATAAAAAAACTTGTTCTGTAAATAGTTCCTTTCATATTGTGATCAAAAACACTGACTCTCAATTGTCGGGACACAGAATTGTCAGTTTGTGCGACAAGACACACAATTCGCGAGAACACCGGCTGTGCACGCTGCTACATAGATGTCATAATGGCACTGTTAGCTGAGAGAGAGAGAAAGTCGCGTACCAACGCCACCGCTGAAATGGGTGTATTTAAGCTACCATATGAAAGTATTGATGTGGATTCTGATACAGAATTACCATTTCACAGTTGATGGATTTGATGGATTACTCCGCTCCCTGACTGCTGTTGGAGCGACACTGCCTTACTGTAAGCCTCGCCGACCGAATTACCTACAGAAAAATAAACTGTGCAAGCAATGGAATTGGATTAGAATGGGAATAACCCTGTTGTGTCTGATGATTGCGGACGTTCATGATGTTATACTGTCGCAAATATATACGTTTTACTGGCTCCGCTAACACGCCGCAATTTGCAACAGTATAACCAGCATGAACGTCTGCAAATCATCGGGTTATTCCATAAATATCTGAGTTTATACAATAAATATCTGAGTTTGTAAAGAAAAATGCAGCCACTGCTATTTTGTTAAACAGCCTAAAATTTATTTTTCTTCACTCTCTGTAAAGTAATAACAAAATTGATTCATTTATCTTCATGTTTTGATTTGGAATAGAATGTGCAGTGTTCCCAATGCATTTGCATGGATGGAAATAAATGCACTGCGTTGGGGTCAGTGATCTGTCCGTAGTCCAATAAAATGACATTTTAAAAAACATGAAAAACGATACCAATTAGCCCAAGAGGCACAGAGCTGCCTCCCTGAGAACACGTTTGATGCTCAAATTAAAACTCAGCCTCAGATCACACGACTGTGAAATGTTCATGACCATCTGCAGACTTTTATATGACCTGAACGTGGGCTTTACTGTCACTAACCGACATTAAAGAAAATTAGAACACTGACATGAAGCGTTCTGAGTTGAGTCTGAGTCTGTACTTATTAATTCAATTCAATTCAATTCAATTTTATTTATATAGCGCCAAATCACAACAAACAGTCGCCCCAAGGCGCCTTATATTGTAAGGCAAAGCCATACAATAATTACAGAAAAACCCCAACGGTCAAAACGACCCCCTGTGAGCAAGCACTTGGTGACAGTGGGAAGGAAAAACTCCCTTTTAACAGGAAGAAACCTCCAGCAGAACCTGGCTCAGGGAGGGGCAGTCTTCTGCTGGGACTGGTTGGGGCTGAGGGAGAGAACCAGGAAAAAGACATGCTGTGGAGGGGAGCAGAGATCAATCACTAATGATTAAATGAAGAGTGGTGCATACAGAGCAAAAAGAGAAAGAAACAGTGCATCATGGGAACCCCCCAGCAGTCTAAGTCTATAGCAGCATAACTAAGGGATGGTTCAGGGTCACCTGATCCAGCCCTAACTATAAGCTTTAGCAAAAGGAAAGTTTTAAGCCTAATCTTAAAAGTAGAGAGGGTATCTGTCTCCCTGATCTGAATTGGGAGCTGGTTCCACAGGAGAGGAGCCTGAAAGCTGAAGGCTCTGCCTCCCATTCTACTCTTACAAACCCTAGGAACTACAAGTAAGCCTGCAGTCTGAGAGCGAAGTGCTCTATTGGGGTGATATGGTACTATGAGGTCCCTAAGATAAGATGGACCTGATTATTACTTATTAACTGTGCTGTTGTATAGTCTATAGGGCAGTAGATTATGATGTTGGATGTTGTTGTTGTCCATTCGGTTGGTCCCGTTTTGTTTGGGGTCGCCAGAGCGGATACAGCCAGATTCACATTGGTATTTGGCACAAGTTTTACACTGGATGCCCTTGCTGACGCAACTCCAGTGTAACCTTTCTACTTTTTTCTTTTTTTCTGACGTTGACATGATTTCTGTTCATTTAGCTTTTTCAAGACATTTGATTTTCAATCATCTTTTTATGCCTGCGACATAAAAACTAGTTACTGGACCCTGAACAACGGTTACCGCTCAATCAGTCAGACAAAACTCAAATGTTTATTTGCCTCCTTGTGTATAATTAGGACTCAGATAGTAACACATGGGTTTCACTATAAAACCTTCACTCCAAATAAATATCTTGATTTCAGGAACAATAGTCTGTCTGACTGAAGTGCTGCAGTATTTAAGCGTTATTAAAATGGTCGCCAGGTGGCGTCCTGGTGAAGGCAAAAACGAACCTTTTTGAAGCTTTGAACCATTGAATGATGCTTCTCTGGAGTCACTAGTTTGAAAAGCTCAAAATGTTCCAATGGCGACATCTAGTGGACAAATGCAAGGCACACAAGAAATCCCCCTGAGTGTAAAATGATATATTTTCAGTTTGGAGATGATTTCAATACCGTATTTGAAAAAAGCATGTTATTAAAATAATAATATAAATATTTCTGACTGTGCATCTAAAATTGTTGTAGAAATCATATGGCTACAGTTGTCAGTTTTCATTTTGGCAGAGTCCTGATGAATGTAGATGGACTGTCCACAGATGATAGCAGAAAATAAAATGTACTGTGGGATTAGACTGAGGATCAAACATTCAATAAATACTGTATATTTGACATTAACTTTCAGCTGTGAGGGAGCTGGATGTCATCCAGCCCCAGGCTGTGTGTAGTTAGATTACATTAGATCAGAGAGAACTTTACTGATCCCTTGGGAAGACCAAATCAGGGATATTGAGGTTCCAGCAGCATGGTATAGCAGCACACAGGGTAAGAAGCACACAGAGTGTCAAAAGTGAAAGGAAAAAGGAAAAACAGTTTGCAGATATAAATATAAATACACAATATAAATACCAGACATACTGATCAATACTGGTTTACTGGCTGCTACTGTTGCTCTCATTCCTGACCTCTGTCTTCCTGTTACTCCTCCTCCCCCTGAGTGGACTCCTGATGACGTCACAACACTTTCCCTCCAAGTCCAGTTCAGTGAAATTCAACTGTTGTTAACAATAAAACAGCTGATGTCCAACTATTGTGTGAATTTAAGGAGACAAATAAATAGGCAGACGCCCACAGAAAGGTGTGTGTGTGTGTGTATATATATATATATATACTAAGTATTAACATAGAAAAATTTCTTGTTTTATATGAAAGTCTTTATTGAAGGTTTAATCTGTTTTCATTTGTGTTCAAATTTCTAAAATGATTTTTTTTTTTTTTTTTTTGTCATCAATAAGCTTTTCTGAAGCTGCTTAACCAGCACAATATTCCATGTAAAGAAATTATGAATAACTGAAGTTTTATATTTGCACTGCCACAGTGTTCACATTTGATCACATTTCTTTCTTTTTCTTTCTTTATTTTTTATTTCTTTGGCCTGTGTGAGACACTGTTGAGACACAATTCTGCTGTTTTGTCCAGAGTGTGAACATGTTAATTCTGGGTTTGGGGTCAATACCATTCTTTCAAGCAGGCTGGTGATAAAGTGGTTGGACCTGGGGGTGTCCCACTCCATTTGCCGGTGGATCTTGGACTTCCTCACAGATCGCTCTCAGAGGGTGAGAGTTGGCCCTCACATCTCTTCAGCCATTAGCCTCAGCACCGGCTCCCCTCAGGGCTGCGTGCTGAGTCCGTTGCTCTACACCCTCTACACCTATGACTGCACCCCCTCTCACTTCAGCAACAATATCATTAAGTTTGCTGATGACACTACTGTGGTGGGATTCATTTCTGGTGAGGATGAGTCCGCCTATAGAGAGGAGGTGCAGCGGTTGTCGGTCTGGTGTAGGGAGAACAATTTGATACTCAACACCTCAAAGACAAATGAGATGGTGGTGGACTATAGGAGGAGGAAAACAGTCATCCAGCCACTGGTCATCGATGGGGACTGTGTGGAGTGGGTGTCTGAATTTCGTTTTTCTGGGCGTGTATTTGAGAAACGACCTGACTTGGAGCACAAACACTATGGTTACCATCAAGAAGGCACAGCAGAGACTCTATTTCCTGAGGGTTCTCAGGAATAACCATCTGCCACAGAGACTGCTGGTGTCCTTCTATCGCTGCTCCATAGAGAGCATTTTGACCTACTGTCTGTGTGTGTGGTTTTCCAGCTGCACAGTCACACACAGGAAAGCTCTCCAGAGGGTTGTCACCACAGCCCAGAAGATCACTGGTTGTCTCTTGCCTTCATTAGAGGAACTGTATACAAGTTGTTGTCTCAGGAAGGCAAGGACTATAATCAGAGACCCCTCCCATCCTGGACACTATTTGTCTGAATTATTACCATCAGGCAGATGATACAGGACACTTAAGGCCAGAACAAACAGACTTAAAAACAGCTTTGTGGGAAGAGCTGTTTGTGCACTGAATGCTGTGTGATTGAGTGTTTTTAACTAGGTTTTATGTAGAATTTTTAGGGTTATTTATTATTATATTTATTTATTTTAAATGTGCTTTTAAGAGATTGTTTTTAATTTCATTGTCATGCACAGTATTTTTTTTTCTGGTGTCATGTACAATGATAATAATAAATTCTATTCTATTCTATTCACATGTATACAGAAAATGTCCAGATTTAATCTGCTGTCTGGGATGTTAGAAGATGGACAGACTGAAGACATTGGTTGCAGGAGGTTTTCTGAACTTCTGAATATTCCAGTGAGCACTGTTGGGGTCAAAATCCAGAAGTGGAAAGATCATCATTTCACCATAAACCGTCCGTGACCGGGTGCTCCTCACAAGACTTTTGACAGAGGAGTGAAAATAATTATCAGAAGAGTTGACCAAGATCCAAGGACCACTTTGGAAAGACCTGTAATTACCAGGTACAATTGCTTCAGACAACCAATAAGTAACGCACTCAACCGCCATGGACTGTATGCATGCTCACCACAAGAGACTCCATTGCTGAAGAAAAACCATGTTGAAGCTCATTCAAAGTTTGAGGCACAACATTTAGACAAGCCTGTGAAATACTGGGAGAATACCGTCTGGTCAGATGAGACCAAATTTGAACTCTTTGGATGCCATAATACACATCATGTTTGGAGGAGCACATCAGCCTAAAAACGCCACACCAAGAGTGAAGTTTGGAGGTGGGAACCTCATGGTGTGGGGCTGTTTTTCAGTATACGGCACTGGAGAACATCATATAATTGAAGGAAAGCTGAACGGAAACATGATCCCAGACATTCTGGATCAAAATCTGTTGCCATCTACCAAGGTGATGAAGATGAAACGAGGGTGGACATTTCAGCAAGACAAAAATCCCAAAACACACAGCCAAGGAAAGTCTCAGCTGCTTTCAGAAAATGAAAATAAAGTTGCTAGAATGGCCCAGTGTCAGAGTTGTTCGGACCTGAAAAGAACACCCAGTTTACAGAAAATGATCACGCTGGAGACACTGAATTTCTTTTCCTGATCAGGAGAGGGCAAATGAGGAGCTCCTTCATCAAGAACTGTCGGCCCCGCCCATTTGCTTCTCTTTTTTATTGAATAGTTACATACAAGCATATAGGAGTGACAATATTACAAAACAGTGGAAAGACACAAAGTCTGCTCTCACATTGATATGAAAAATGTTATGGCTTTGAGCCCTCAGTCTCCTAAGTTTACCATAATAATGTCCAGCCCTGAACTGGTGTTCCGGTTACACCCCTCCTTCCTCAAGGCTGAACCATTAATTAAAGGTGCACATCTGTGCTTAGCAAAAACATGACCCTAGCAAAACAGTCTGCACATGACTAAGCCAAAGATCATCTGCTCATAGTAGAGAAGCTTGAATCTTCGACTGGACTGGGTTGATTGACGCGAGGACGTTTCGCTTCAAATCACAGAAGCTTCCTCAGCTAAAATTCTTGCTCTGGTGGTCTGACTTCTGTCTGACTCTTGTAGAGAAGAATAACCCCCTTGAACACAAGCTCAGGGTGATCAAGACGCTTCAACACAGAGCCCTACAGGTGCCCACAACTGCAGAGGGAAGGGCTAAAGAACAACAACGTGTCCGGAAAGCCCTCAGTATGTGGGTACCCACGATGGTCCCTGGACAAAGTGCAGAAGTCCCAGAGAACAAAGAGACCAGACAGACAGGAGATGGAGACAAGAAGAAGAGGAGTGTCTCTCCCTTATTTAGCAGGAGTAGGGGAAAAACTACAGAGAATCTTCAAACAGCACAAAATCCCAGTTTACTTTAAACCGGTTAACACCTTGAGACAGAAATTAGTTCACCCTAAGGACATGATCCCTAGTTACAAACAGAGCAATGTAGTGTATTATATCAGATGTCAGGAAAACTGTAACGAACACTACATAGGTGAAACGAAGCAACCTTTACACAAAAGGCTATACCAGCACCGCAGAGAGGGCGCCAGTGGAACTCTGCAGTTCATCTCCACCTGAAAGACACTAACCACACGTTTGAGGACAAGGAAGTTAAAATCTTAGCCAGAGAGAAGAAATGGTTTGAGAGAGGTGTCAAGGAAGCATTCTTTGTAAAACAGTTGAAACCCAGCCTTAACCGGGGGGTGGGTCTCAGACACGCTTTGTCCCCTGTTTACAATGTGGTACTCAGGTCAAAGCAGTTTCAGTCTTTTGTTCATGGTAATGAGTCATTCACGTCATCAGGAGAGTCGTCAAGGGAGCCATCAGGGGAGGCTTCCGTCCTGTCATTAGGAGAGTGCTAACTAGAGCACAATAGGTGCTAATTAGAGCTATTGTTTAGTCACTAGCCTATAGCAGTCAGCCTCTCGGTAGGTGGGGTCTCTTTAGGTTAAATAACTCCAGCTTTTGTTGGCTTCTGGTTTATTCTTCTCTACAAGAGTCAAGACAGAAGTCAGACTACCAGAGCAAGAATTTTAGCTGAGGAAGCTTCTGTGATTTGAAGCGAAACGTCCTCACATCAAGCAACCCAGTCCAGTCGAAGATTCAAGCTTCTCTACTATGGAAACCACCTGGACAACTGAGAGCCTACACAGAAACATCATCTGCTCACTTTCTCGTGTGGCAGTTTTAATGATCACTTGAACAGTGATTGCTTTGACAATGAGTAATTATTTAAAGGAATAATGGTACATGAACTCTCACACATGCATACATGTATATATGAAAAATAGAGAACAGAATCAAAGACACAATCACAGAGAGTACATCAAAGTAAAGACATTAATATTTTATAATATATATTGACAATATAGAGAAAAACCCTGTCACCCAGCAAATCACCTGACTTTAATCCAATAGAAAATCTATGGAAAGAACTAAAGATCAGAGTTCATAGAAGAGGTACATGGAATATTCAACATTTGAAGATTGTGTGGAAGAATGGGTCAAAAATCACACCTGAGCGATGCATGTGACTAGTTTGTTCATACAGGAGGCATCTTGAAGCTGTTATTACCAACAAAGGCTTTTGTACAAAGTATTATCATCATCATCATCATTATCATGACATCTGGTGAAAATTTCATATCAATATATCATGTTATATAATTTGTACAGTTCAAATACAAAGACAAACAAACAATGAAAACAAGTATTTAATGGGTGTGTAGTGAGCGCCGTGTATGGCAGCACCCTGACATCAGGGTGAATGTGAGGCATAATTGTAAAGCGCTTTGAGCGTCTGATGCAGATGGAAAAGCGCTATATAAATGCAGTCTATTTACCAAAACAAGTGTTTACAGTACTGTAGTTTACATACATGGTACGGTAACATCAGAATGATATTGCACTTGACAGTACTACCCACTGTGTGGTGGCTGAGGTTTGGGTGGGCCCTTTGTCCACACTCTAAAAAAAATGAACCACTGTCTCAATGAGAAAAGTGATGTAACAATTTGCATAGATTTCCTGAAGTTATTTTACTGTAACTTAACTATGTAAAGTTATGTCAACTTGTGTAATTAGAGACATCTTGTGGCATTATGAAATAACTAAATTGAAATAACAAAAAAAAAAGCAAATTGTTACATCAGTTTTTCTCACTGAGACAGCACCTTTTTAGAGTGCAGCTTCCATCAGTGTGAGGCTGTGGTTCATCACATGGTCCAACAAAGTTGCTTAAATTTCATTCGGAACAGTGAGGGCTGCTATGAAGAGGATGAAGAGTGGAAAGGCAGTTGGTCCAGATGACATTCCAATGGAGGCATGGAAATGTCTAGGAGAGATGGCAGTAGACTTTCTAACCAGATTGTTTAATAAAATCTTGGAAAGTGAGAGGATGCCTGAGGAGTGGAGACGAAGTGTGCTGGTTCCTATTTTCAAGAACAAGGGTGATGTGCAGAGCTGCAGTAACTACAGAGGCATAAAGCTGATCAGCCACAGCATGAAGTTATGGGAAAGAGTAGTAGAAGCTAGGCTTAGAAAACAGGTGAAGATCTGTGAGCAGCAATATGGTTTCATGCCGAGAAAGAGCACTACAGATGCAATGTTTGCTCTGAGAATACTGTTGGAAAAGTATAGAGAAGGACAGAAAGAGTTACATTGTGTGTTTGTGGACTTAGAAAAAGCTTATGATAGGGTGCCAAGAGAAGAGTTGTGGCATTGTATGAGGAAGTCTGGAGTGGCAGAGAAGTATGTTAGGGTAGTGCAGGACATGTACAAGAATAGTGTGACAGCGGTGAGATGCGCAGTCGGAATGACAGACTCATTCAAGGTGGAGGTGGGATTACACCAAGGATCAGCTCTGAGTCCTTTCTTGTTTGCAGTGGTGATGGACAGGTTGATGGATGAGATCAGACAGGAGTCCCCATGGACTATGATGTTTGCAGATGACATTGTGATCTGTAATGAGAGTAGAGAGCAAGTTGAGTCTAGTCTGGTGAAGTGGAGCTATGCTTTGGAGAGAAGGGGAATGAAAGTCAGTAGAAGCAAGACTGAGTACATGTGTGTGAATGAGAGGGAGCCCAGTGAAATAGTGCAGTTACAAGGAGTAGAAGTGGGGAAAGTAGATGAGTTTAAATATTTGGGGTCAACTGTTCAAAGTAATGGAGAGTGTGGTAGAGAGGTGATGAAGAGAGTGCAGGCAGGGTGAAGTGGGTGGAGAAAGGTGGCAGGAGTGATTTGTGACCGAAGAATATCAGCAAGAGTGAAGGAGAAAGTTTACAAAACAGTAGTGAGACCAGCTATGTTGTATGGTTTAGAGACAGTGGCACTAACAAAAAGACAGGAGGCGGAGCTGAAGATGTTGAGATTCTCTTTGGGAGTGACAAGAATGGACAAGATTAGGAATGAACATATCAGAGGGACAGCTCAGGTGGGACGGTTTGGAGACAAAGTCAGAGAGGCGAGATTGAGATGGTTTGGATTTGGACATGTGCAGAGGAGGGACCCAGGGTATGTAAGGAGAAGGATGCTGAGGATGGAGCCACCAGGCAGGAGGAGAAGAGGGAGACCAAAGAGGAGGTTCATGGATGTGCTGAGAGAGGACATGCAGGTGGTTGGTGAGACAGAGGAAGATACAGAGGACAGGGTGAGATGGAAACGATTGATCTGCTGTGGCGACCCCTAACGGGAACAGCCGAAAGACAAAGAAGAAGAAGAAGAAGCTCTTCTTTGTCCTTGTCCACTTATCTCTCTTTAGGCGCTTTTCCACTTCACAAAAGTAGCACTACTCGGCTCGACTGTACTCGTTTTTTTTTGCTTTTCCATTAGGGTACCGGGTCCTTTTTTTTAGTACCTGTTCAAGCGAGCCGAGCCGATACTAAAATGTGACGTCAACAGGCTGCTGGCCACTGATTGGTCAGAGAATGTCGTCACTGGATGAGTCGTGAGTGCGCCATTTTTAAATAGTCACAGCGGCGTTACAGCGACCGTCGTTTTCTTTCGTTTCACGGCGAGTTTTTTTTTTTTTTTATGCGCACAAAACCACACCGTGGTCTGTGGATGAGCTGCGGACGTTTATGTTTGGTGGCGGAGGAGAGAATACAGAGAGGTGGATGAAGCGATCCGAAATGAGGCTGCACTCGGCTCCAGAAAAAGCTTAAAAGTGATTAAAGGGCCACAATGACCGGAGTAGGTCGGACCGTAAGGGCTGGAAACGGTTCGACTGCAGGAACACTGTTTACGGACACCGACAGGCGAGCAACGGGAGGCAGGATGACCGCGACTCGGCTTTGTTGGAAGCGACGGATGGTAAGTGTTTTTGTGACTGTAGTCTGCTTGAAAGCACCGTTTAACGTTACTTATCCCATTGGGGGGAAGCACACTTTAACAAACGAAGATTGTGAGTCTAAACTTGTGTTAAAGTAACATCGTTGTCTCATGTACGCGGACACAGTGAGCTAGCTGACTGCTAACTAGCGAGCTAGCTAACTGTGTGCTCCGCTTTAAAGTATTAACTTCTGACAGAAAAACACCTCAAGTCAGCAAGACAACAAACGTGTACATTTGACTCATTTAGTGTCATTACGGTGATGTTTTTTTTTTTAAACATGTCGCTATTTTGTGTTTTTGTTGAAGAATCCAGTTCCATAAGTGAGGAGGGTTCGAACACCAGCTTCAACATCTGTATCAACGTCCAGCACCACACAGGAACGTGTCATCACAGGTAAGAATAACGTCTCACATCACCTTAACTTTCCCAAATACGACAGGGTGACCCCCCCCCCCCCCCCCCAAAAAAAAACCCAGAACCCATAAATATTGTCATAAATCCCACAAAGCTGGACCTTCCCAAAGTTTCAGTTATCTTGATCGCAGTCATGTTCTTTCAAAATGATGCTCCAAATTATCTGATTTGTTGGAGAATAAGTTTGAAAGAACATAATTTTTATGCAAAGTGACCAAGATAACTGAAACTCTGGGGAATGATCATACAGAGTTGTTTTTTTTTGTTTGTTTTTTTAAACTAACTTTCCCATTTCTACCTTCATTATTGTCCAGGCAAGAGGAAAAAGGGAGCCTGTTCCAGCAGGAGAATCTGTCCATCTTGAGTGACGTTGAGGCTGAAGCTGAACTGGGTTCAGTGTGATCGACACATCCGACTGATCCTTGAGGAAGCAACGGTGGTGGAAGCTGCATTTAATCAGGCATATCTTGTGCACGCGATGCATGACCGGGGCATGTGACCTGCACCCCCAACCCAGACTACAGACACATGAAACTTATACGTATAGTTTGTTGCTTTTTTTGTGTGTATTTGCTCTTTTTTGTTGCAGTAAACAATTTGACTCATGTGACTGTATCATAATTTGTCATTTCATTCTGAGTCAACAGTAAAAAAAAACATTTTGGTTCATTTCCCAAAAAGGTTTAGTCACTTCAGTGAAGGCACCATTACATCGAGGAATTTTGAACAACCAGTTTTACTGTCTGTTACATTTATGACCCCATTAAATGTAAAACTCATTTTACTACTGGATTATGCTTAAACAGCTTTTCAAACTGCTAACCTTTAAATCAGTAAACCTTGGTAACTTTTACAAATCAAAATGATGTTACACAAAAGTGGAGACATTTTAGCAAAAAGTACAAAAATGTATTCAAAATTCACAGTGAAACATAACTGGTGTATAACATGATGACAAAGGTGTCTCATTCTGTGGCATGAACCTCTGCAGCAGTGACTCTGAGAAAACCATCTGAAACACACACATACAGCATACATATTTTAATTAGTGCTGTCAGGTTATTAAAAAATAATGTAATTGATTACAGGGTTTGTGATTAATCTAAATGAATCATTTAATTGCAGGTATATTTAAAAAAAAACTCAGATCTGTGTGTGTTTGGGGCATTTAATCAGGTAAAAAATGATCAGGGTTATTTTTGTTACATATCAAGGAGGTATTAAACAAGCTGTAAATGTTGGGAAGGTGTCGTAACACGGACCCACAACAGGGGGCGCAAATGAACGGACAATGAGTAAGCCAAAAGGTAACAATTTAATGTTGTGATATTACACAACGAAACGTGTCTTAATTTTCACAGTCAATAAACACCAGGTGACGTGTGGGCAGGCTCGAAGATAGAAGACGCCCGACGAGAGAGAAGCCGCGTCCCACACGGCCTCCACCACCAACGGCCTGAAGAACACCGGAGCCGCCAAGTCCCGAGTCCCCAGGTGGCCTCTGTCTTCGGCTGTCGACCCTGGTACTGCTGGCAGAAAACAGAAAGATGATGTGTGAGTGTGAGTCCGCACACTCAGTAAGTAACAGTCCAAACACAGTTGGGAGGAAGCACCTCCACCTCCAAACTAGGAACACACTAGCAGCTCCTGTAACCACTTATCTGGATGGAGTGAGAGGCGAAGACGTCGCTTCTCTCACTGACCGCCAACCCAGTTGAAAGGGCACCACAGGACAACGGCTGCAAACAGATCAGACGTAAGTCACAGTTTAAATTCAGCAGAGAAATTACCTTGGTACTGGTAGTCGATTTCTCGGCGGGGAGGTGGAGTTGCAGTCCGGCTTATATGGTGGTGTAGATGAGTGACAGCTGGAGTAATGAGTGACAGCTGTCACTTCCTCTGGGTCTGGCGCCCTCTCGTGCTTGGAGCCCGCACTCCAAGCACGAGAGGGCGCCCTCTGGTGGTAGTGGGCCAGCAGTACCTCCTCTTCAGCGGCCCACACAACAGTAAATTGGTCTTAAATTGGGAGAAGTGTCTAAGTGTAATTTGGATGGGTTAAATGCAGGCAAATTTCATTGTATTTATGTGTACAATGACAAAAGGATATAAAGAATGTCTATAAAAACAGAATTGTGGGAGTTTGGAGGCTGATTCTTTCTGCACAATATGACTCCTTTAATAATTATCAGATTTCATATTTTAAATTTGTCCATTGAACATTAAAATCTGGATGAAAAACAAACGTTTTTAATGTGTTTTAAGCCTGTTCAAGTTCAGTGACGACGTTAATTAACGGTCATTAAAACCAAATCAACATTTTGTGCGTGAACGTCAGTAAATGCACAAACTCCCACATTTGAGATTTAACAATAAGTTATCAAAGCAAGTTACTTTGGTTAAAAAAAAAAGAAAAAAGCATGGACAATAACACGTTTATTGCTCAGAAACGCGTCTTTATTTACAGACCAAGTCACTGACGTCGAAACAAAATGGAGCAAAGTGTGACTGAAGGCCTGATAGGTGCTGTAATTAATCTAAATTAACGCTTTATTTTGACAGTCACAATTTTAATAGTTAATAGCGACAGCTTTGCTTTGTCTCTTCATCTCTAGCAGCTTGTACCTTCTCGTCTTCATCTTCATATGAATTACCAAAGTCTTCTGTAGGTCTCAAGCGTGTTTTTCTCACCGCCAGCAACTTTCTCTTAAAAACTCACAGCAGTAAACACACGGAGTTCGCCACTGTTTATGTTTGTGTCACGTATAAAACTACGTCACTGCAGTTTGCTCTGCTGACCCCGCCCACGTTGAAGAGGTTCTATTTGCAGTAGAAAAGCTCGCGCTTGGAACCAAACCGAGTAGAGCTGAGTAGTGCTGGAGCTTTGTAGTGGAAAAGTGGCTTTGTCTTCCTCTTTCTCTGGGTCTTATCACCTCCATGTTTGCAGATTTGTCAACATTTCTTACCTGAGCTCTATTTGTAGTGTCAAAGGTCAGACTGATTGGTGGTGAGTTTTCTGTGTGTGTTTTCAGATGTGTGCCTAAGTATTTCCACTTACCAGATGTGTTTTGCATTTTTATTAAAAGTGTTTTCCCAATGATAACAAGGTATTTTATCTTTGAGTTCAGTGTCTAATGTAGGAAACTGTGTGTAACGTTCTGCAACAACTGTGTTGAAGAACTGCAAGCAAAGTGCAAAGCAGAAAATGTGTTTAAGGTGTTGCCACATTGTGTTTTAGTGATTGTTAGAAGAAGTGTTGGATTTGAAGTTTTAGTCTAAGCATTCGCTTTTTGGGTGTAAGCTGTTGGCAAAAACTGTAATCACAGTCAAACATATTAACCTGTGGTTCAGAGTTTTGTCATGTTTGCTGTAGGTTTTATGCAGTAAATGTATCTGATAGGCTTTGACTTGAGGTGTGGATCATGGTGTTGCTGTCAGTACAGCAGTGTGTAACAAGCTCGTGTCAGTGCCTCTACCAATTACAGGGGAAGAAAATATCACAGAAAGGAGCTTGGTGTCTCCTCTAGGGTTATGTATCTCGATGGTCCTGACACTTTTGCTGCATACATGACATGTCATAAAGTCAGAAATTACAAACTCCAGCTTGGAAAAAAAGAAAAAAGATTTGTACGTGCAGGGTTGGATTTTTTTTAAACACCGGCAGGAATTCAGTACTCTGATTTATTAGACTTGATGTCATAAGAACTACAACACTACAGACTTCACATCTTACTGCTGAACAGACACCTGGTGATAAGTGTTCACTCTGAGAAAGGGAAGAAAGGTGACTAAATTATACATCAAACATTTTGTGATATAAAAAAAGAAGGTTGGGTTGAGAGATGGTGATAAACCCTCAGACTCTCGGTAATCCCAGATTGGTTTTGTAGGAGCCCAAACTGTATGATTTGCCTATAGGGAGGAAATACAGACATTAGTCAAGTACCTATTGAATTAAACAATCAATAATTTAAAAGAACATTTGGCTTCACCTTCCTTCAGGAAATTACATTAACTGCTATTAGATTACTTTCTTACACACACACACACACACACACACACACACACACACACACGGTTGAAATCCAAAGATTTATTCTGTTTAGGAGAACAGTCCATCCACGTGGGACTCTGGGACCTCGTACTGTATAGGCCACATACAGCTGCAGACTGGGATTAGTACCAAACCCCAAACTCCTGAGCTGAGAAATGAGGCCGACACAGAAGTGACAAATTTTGCAGTTCCTTGAATGGCAGCTTACACCGTGGTACCACACAGGGGCATGCTGGGAACATTTTTCAGCCCGGGAGTTTCATATCCAACCGGCCCACAAACCGCCAGCGCACAGCGATAATGAGAGTTCTGCTGTGGCATTTATGTGCTGACTGACTGTGAAAATTGGGTGGCTTATAATAGAAAGTAAAAGTTAGTTAGTTAAAACAAGAATGGTATTGTTAACTCACCAGTGCACCACCTAAGGCGGGCTTACACTGTGCGGGTTTTGGCCCTTTTTCAGCCAATTTTTCACTCGTGCAAGAATTTTTTTGGATCACGCCAAGTTTCATCTTAATCGTGCGTCCTGCATCGTTCAGTCTACATGGAGTAACGAGCTGCGTTTAACATCTCACGACCACCTCCCGATGGGGAATCATATGGTCGGATAAAAATATAACCTGTTTGATATTTTGGTCGGCCGTCATGACTCGTGAGGGTTCCGCGCTGTTGAAGCAGCGCTACAAGCGTCTACGCACTTATTACCTCGCGCACTGTCCATGAGCAAACACCGAAGAGAGCAAACAGTGATCTCATGTAAAGTCTTGTGTTTTTTTATTGTGTTCCCTCACAATAACCTAATATCATATTAAAGTTCATGCCTATCAGCGCGCACAGTGAGTGGAATCAGGTGGAAGGACACTGAACATATATGCGCGCGCACACAGCAGACAACAGGATTTACAACAGATGAGCACAGCTGTAGGACTCCGTATGAAATATAGTTTATTTATACAACAGTGTAAGTAGCAACACACCTGTTATGAATATTTATGTTTTCTTTTTTTACCGTCCTCTCGTGAATCATGTTGCTGTCTGCTGTGTGTGTGCACACGCACATATACGTTCGATTTCACTCACTGTGTGCGCTGATTTTTTTTTTTAAAAGAAACGCGACTCAGACATGTGGTTTTTGAACGTACAACGTGAGCAGTCAGATCGTATCAGAGCATCGGGCCGTACAGTGTGAGAACATGAATCATGCGCTCTGAACTTTTAAACCCTGCGGTTTTGTCGCAGAGTTTGAGCTGGAGCCGAGTACAACAACTGAAAATATTGTACAGTGTCTGTCCAGTTTAAGTCAGTGAAGTCTGTAAGTAGCTTGAAGAGGTGGTACTTGACTACAAATGTTGCATCAACGGGCACGTAGCCTGTTCTGCCCGGCCCTATTTACCATTTTCCTCTTCGCTCTGTCTTCTTGAAAAATATCTGTGAGCTTTGCACACTTGGCAGCATCTTCCTCCAAAGCTTTTCTTTTTCTTAATCCACCTGGCTTTTTTCTGTCCATCTGTTCACTCACGGGTCACTCCTCCTGTACTTACTAGTAGCACAAGTCCCATCTGAGCACACAGGGTTTGATTGGACTGAACTAACTGTAATGAATGCATAGGGGTGTTAAACGTGTAATGGTATGTCCCTACCTCGGGCTTTGGAAAAGATAACAGCATTGCAAAAGAAGCAGTCTTAAGTTATTTTCTTGTGAATTTTCGTGATTGTAAAACATTTACAACATTTAATGTCTTCTCTTTAAGATACAGCAGCCCAAGTGTCTTGCTGTGTAGCATAAAAGTTAGTGGTGGTCATATATTACATTAGGTCTCTCTCTTCTAAGTCCCTGTTGGTAAATGATATAATAATTGATCAACATATTGATTTATTCTGCCTAACAGAAACCTGGTTACAGCAGGATGAATATGTTAGTTTAAATGAGTCAACACCCCCGAGTCACACTAACTGTCAGAATGCTCGTAGCACGGGCCGGGGCGGTGGATTAGCAGCAATCTTCCATTCCAGCTTATTAATTAATCAAAAACCCAGACAGAGCTTTAATTCATTTGAAAGCTTGTCTCTTAGTCTTGTCCATCCAAATTGGAAGTCCCAAAAAACCAGTTTTATTTGTTATTATCTATCGTCCACCTGGTCGTTACTGTGAGTTTCTCTGTGAATTTTCAGACCTTTTGTCTGACTTAGTGCTTAGCTCAGATAAGATAATTATAGTGGGCGATTTTAACATCCACACAGATGCTGAGAATGACAGCCTCAACACTGCATTTAATCTATTATTAGACTCTATTGGCTTTGCTCAAAAAGTAAATGAGTCCACCCACCACTTTAATCATATCTTAGATCTTGTTCTGACTTATGGTATGGAAATAGAAGACTTAACAGTATTCCCTGAAAACTCCCTTCTGTCTGATCATTTTTTAATAACATTTACATTTACTCTGATGGACTACCCAGCAGTAGGGAATAAGTTTCATTACACTAGAAGTCTTTCAGAAAGCGCTGTAACTAGGTTTAAGGATATGATTCCTTCTTTATGTTCTCTAATGCCATATAACAACACAGTGCAGAGTAGCTACCTAAACTCTGTAAGGGAGATAGAGTATCTCGTCAATAGTTTTACATCCTCATTGAAGACAACTTTGGATGCTGTAGCTCCTCTGAAAAGAGAGCTTTAAATCAGAAGTGTCTGACTCCATGGTATAACTCTCAAACTCGTAGCTTAAAGCAGATAACCCGTAAGTTGGAGAGGAAATGGCGTCTCACTAATTTAGAAGATCTTCACTTAGCCTGGAAAAAGAGTCTGTTGCTCTATAAAAAAGCCCTCCGTAAAGCTAGGACATCTTTCTACTCATCACTAATTGAAGAAAATAAGAACAACCCCAGGTTTCTTTTCAGCACTGTAGCCAGGCTGACAAAGAGTCAGAGCTCTATTGAGCTGAGTATTCCATTATCTTTAAACTAGTAATGAGTTCATGACTTTCTTTGCTAACAAAATTTTAACTATTAGAGAAAAATTACTCATAACCATCCCAAAGACGTATCGTTATCTTTGGCTGCTTTCAGTGATGCCGGTATTTGGTTAGACTCTTTCTCTCCGATTGTTCTGTCTGAGTTATTTTCATTAGTTTACTTCATCCAAACCATCAACATGTTTATTAGACCCCATTCCTACCAGCTGCTCAAGGAAGCCTACCATTATTTAATGCTTCGATCTTAAATATGATCAATCTATCTTTGTTAGTTGGCTATGTACCACAGGCTTTTAGGTGGCAGTAATTAAACCATTACTTAAAAAGCCATCACTTGACCCAGCTATCTTAGCTAATTATAGGCCAATCTCCAACCTTCCTTTTCTCTCAAAAATTCTTGAAAGGGTAGTTGTAAAACAGCTAACTGATCATCTGCAGAGGAATGGTCTATTTGAAGAGTTTCAGTCAGGTTTTAGAATTCATCATAGTACAGAAACAGCATTAGTGAAGGTTACAAATGATCTTCTTATGGCCTCGGACAGTGGACTCATCTCTGTGCTTGTTTCTGTTAGACCTCAGTGCTGCTTTTGATACTGTTGACCATAAAATTTTATTACAGAGATTAGAGCATGCCATAGGTATTAAAGGCACTGCGCTGCGGTGGTTTGAATCATATTTGTCTAATAGATTACAATTTGTTCATGTAAATGGGGAATCTTCTTCACAGACTAAAGTTAATTATGGAGTTCCACAAGGTTCTGTGCTAGGACCAATTTTATTCACTTTATATATGCTTCCCTTAGGCAGTATTATTAGACGGTATTGCTTAAATTTTCATTGTTACGCAGATGATACCCAGCTTTATCTATCCATGAAGCCAGAGGACACACACCAATTAGCTAAACTGCAGGATTGTCTTACAGACATAAAGACATGGATGACCTCTAATTCCTGCTTTTAAACTCAGATAAACTGAAGTTATTGTTCTTGGCCCCACAAATCTTAGAACATGGTGTCTAACCAGATCCTTACTCTGGATGGCATTACCCTGACCTCTAGTAATACTGTGAGAAATCTTGGAGTCATTTTTGATCAGGATATGTCATTCAAAGCGCATATTAAACAAATATGTAGGACTGCTTTTTTGCATTTACGCAATATCTCTAAAATCAGAAAGGTCTTGTCTCAGAGTGATGCTGAAAAACTAATTCATGCATTTATTTCCTCTAGGCTGGACTATTGTAATTCATTATTATCAGGTTGTCCTAAAAGTTCCCTAAAAAGCCTTCAGTTAATTCAAAATGCTGCAGCTAGAGTGCTGACGGGGACTAGAAGGAGAGAGCATATCTCACCCATATTGGCCTCTCTTCATTGGCTTCCTGTTAATTCTAGAATAGAATTTAAAATTCTTCTTCTTACTTATAAGGTTTTGAATAATCAGGTCCCATCTTATCTTAGGGACCTCATAGTACCATATCACCCCAATAGAGCGCTTCGCTCTCAGACTGCAGGCTTACTTGTAGTTCCTAGGGTTTGTAAGAGTAGAATGGGAGGCAGAGCCTTCAGCTTTCAGGCTCCTCTCCTGTGGAACCAGCTCCCAATTCAGATCAGGGAGACAGACACCCTCTCTACTTTTAAGATTAGGCTTAAAACTTTCCTTTTGCTAAAGCTTATAGTTAGGGCTGGATCAGGTGACCCTGAACCATCCCTTAGTTATGCTGCTATAGACGTAGACTGCTGGGGGGTTCCCATGATGCACTGTTTCTTTCTCTTTTTGCTCTGTATGCACCACTCTGCATTTAATCATTAGTGATCGATCTCTGCTCCCCTCCACAGCATGTCTTTTTCCTGGTTCTCTCCCTCAGCCCCAACCAGTCCCAGCAGAAGACTGCCCCTCCCTGAGCCTGGTTCTGCTGGAGGTTTCTTCCTGTTAAAAGGGAGTTTTTTCCTTCCCACTGTAGCCAAGTGCTTGCTCACAGGGGGTCGTTTTGACCGTTGGGGTTTTACATCATTATTGTATGGCCTTGCCTTACAATATAAAGCGCCTTGGGGCAACTGTTTGTTGTGATTTGGCGCTATATAAAAAAAAAATTGATTGATTGATTGATATGTATATATATATTAACACCCCCTCACAATGGCCCCAGGTTGGACCAGCCCACCGGGAAAACTCCCGACTCTCCCGATTACCCAGCACGCGGTAGGTACCACAAATGAAAACAAATGATCGCTGTAGCTAGTTTCCTCATTCACTGTACACCTCAGACAGCTGAGGAAAGTCAAGATCTCCACTGCACGGCAGGAAACCTTCTACACCTCCACAATGCAGTCTGTGCTCACGGAAATGTCACACACAATTTCAGTGCACAATTGCAAATCTCTGAATCTCTGAATCAGAATCTCTACAGAGGGAGAATTGTTTATATAACTATTTAAAGTTATTTTAAGCCATAAAGTTATGAATAATTAGGGGCATGTTGCTTTGAGGGACAGCTGTGTGCTGATGTTGGGGTCTCGCTCACAGACACTGCTAACTGCGGCAGACGTGACTTGGCTGAGTTAGCTGATTCTCCTCATCATTTTATTTAAAATATCAGACATAATATGGCTTGTTATGTGTTTCATTGGACAAAATCATCAAAGAAGCTAATGCTCCAGTATTTCCACTGAGTGAAATTTTAAGGTGCATTTACACATAGGCAAGACGTGTTACGAATGTCATATTTGCATCATTCGTGACACATTCCTGACATTCTTAGTGTGACTTAACGCAGTTTCTTAATAGCACGTGTTGGTACGTGATATTCTTGATATTCGCGGAGCATGTTTTTGCCTGTCAAAAAATCTTCCACGAATGTCACACACCACCCTCATTTCGTCTCACGTCGTGGAGGTCGCAACTGAGCGTATTGATCCATCTTGATGAGTATTGCTCCTTAATAGAACGTGACAACGTTCGCAGTGGTTCCTGTGATGGTTCTTGGAGCCCAAACTGTCACGCGTTATTACGAAGTGACACGGAAACTGTCAAGTTTTGACATGGCTTGTAATGCGGCGTCACATTTCACTGCACGCCACGACGGATCAGTTTTCTGTCACGTGCGCACAATTAAACTCGGCTCCAAATGTTGTTCCACAGTTCTGCTGAAGCTCCTCAGGACGCTCCTGCAGGTGTTCCACCTGTTGTAACCGATCAGCGGGAGAACGAGTCTGAGCAACCAGAGGAGCGAGAGGAGACTCACGTGCAGCCAGACATCTCTGCACCTCCTCCAGTCCGGCGGAGGAAGAAGCGCGCGCACAATTAAACCCTGCTGCACCGCATTCAGTTTGATTGCTGACACCAAGTCAGCTAAAAGTCAAATTTCAGTGCTCTTTTGCGCACTCCTGCAGGTGTTCCACCTGCTGCATGTGCCTGATGTTTGGGAAAATGTACCAGACGAGACCCACATGAAGCCACACATCTGGCTCTGTCCTCCTCCTCCTCTCTGCGCCACTCCATGGCACAGAGCCTAACTACACATGCAGTCACAAAGTTCTTCTGAAAAACTGGAGCGATCTGAATTCGGTTGGATGAATATGGGTGTATGTGTGGAGACAATTCACCTTGTTCACAACGTGACAGAATTTAACGATGCGCGGTTACGCGCAATAGCGCGCAATTCTTGGCTGAAAAAAACTGGCTTTTACCACACTGTCAATTTGTTTCTCAAATTTTAAACAGTCATCAAACCGCACACCAAGGTTCCTTACCACAGCCCTACGATAAGGAGCCAGGGAGCCAAGATCTGGATCAGAGTTAGTTTTAGCTCCAAACAGAATACACTCTGTTTTGGCTTCATTAAGGTGCAGAAAATTCTGAGCCAGCCAGTCCTTAATATCCTTAAAAAAGTTATGTATGGAGTCCAAAGCACTTGTATTATTAGGCACAACTGGCATATAAATCTGGAGGTCATCAGCATAAAAATGAAACTGAAGATTGTGTTTGGTGATGACTGAACTCAGTGGAAGCATGTACAAAGAGAACAAGAGCGGTCCAAGGATACTGCCCTGGGGCACACCAGTGGTCAGAGGAACTGTGGAGGAGGAGAAGTCATTAACCATCACCCTGAAAGTCCTGTTGGTCAAATAAGACTGAAACCACTCCAAGACAGTCCCCCGGAGGCCAACCTGCTGGGACAGACGTGTGAGGAGGATTGAGTGGTCCACAGTATCAAACGCAGCTGTTAGATCCAACATCACCAGCAGCACAGGTTTTTTTAGAGTCCAACGATAAAAAAAATGTCATTTTGTACTTTTAAAAGAGCTGACTCAGTGCTATGTCGAGATCTAAAACCCGACTGAAATTTATCTAAAACAGAGTTGTGTTCTAAAAACGATTGCAACTGATTAAAAACAACTTTTTCTAAAACCTTAGATAAAAACGATAAATTTGACACTGGTCTAAAATTAGATAAAACTGGGGGATCTAGGTTGGGCTTTTTAAGAAGAGGCCTAACTACAGCATGTTTAAAATGGGCTGGAACTGTCCCGGAGCTGAGGCAGCTATTAATAAAAGAGAGCAAGCTCGGACCCACAGTGTTAAAAACCTCTTTAAAAACCTTTCCTGGAATAGTGTCCAATGAGCAGTAACTGGGTTTAATGCTCTGGACAACCTCAGTGAGGAATGTCAGAGTAACCGGCTCAAAACTATTAAAAACAGCAGATGGTTCAGGTGGCGTGTAAAGGCTATTAAAAACCGTGTTACAGTTTAAAATATTCTGTCTGACAGTGGCTATTTTCTCTATAAAAAACTTGAGAAATTTTTCACATGTAGCCTGCGAAATGTCAGACAATATGGTGGGTGGGTTTAAAACTGACTTGATTGTGTCAGATAACACTCTCGGACAGTTAGAACTACTGGCTATAATACTTGACAGATATTGGGTTTTTGCCTCCTTTACAGCATTCTGATACTCTGTAAGGCTATCCCATAGCATTTCCAAGAACACCTGAAACCTGTCCTTTCTCCATCTCTGCTCAGCCTGTCTACAGTGATGGCATAAGGCACGGGTGGTGTCATTGAGCCAGGGGTCTGGTTTGGGTTTGGTGGACCTGGATTTAAAAGGTGCCACAGTATCTAAAATATCAGAGCATGTGGTATTAAAATATGAGATGAACTCATCTGGACTAAGGGAGGAGGCCACATCCTCTGTGCAATAAAGTGCAGTGTCTCTAAAAGCAGCCTCAAAGTCCCCTACAGTCGAGGGGGTGATGGTGCGGCGGGAGCGGGCTGGTATGGAGGCCCTGGGGATATTGACAGGAGCTGTAAATTCAAAAATAACAGGAAGGTGATCTGAGATAGGAGCAACTGCTGTATTACTAAGAGCCAGGGAAAGTCCATGTGAAATGACTAAGTCTAGTGTATGACCGAATTGATGTGTGGAGCCATGCACTGATTGTAATAGACCAAAAGAGTCCAAGAGGCTTTTGAAGTCATTGCCCAACTGATTTGAGGCACAACAAACATGTATGTTAAAGTCCCCACAGATGAGTATATTGTCATATTTAGGCATTATATCTGATAAAAACTCTGAAAAGTCAGTCATAAAATCCTTATTATATTTAGGGGGGCGGTATATGACGACGCAAAGCACAGGAGAAGCAAAGTTAATTATACATGATTGTAATTCAAAACTAGATTAGTGCTGTATTGGAACTAAATGACAGCTGAAGCTCTGTTTGAAGAGAGTGGCCACGCCCCCACTGCGTCCAGAGAGCCGTGGTGCGCTGAAGAATGAGTACCCAGCCGGGAGGAGTTCAGTAAAAGCGCTGTTATCGCCAGCTTTTACCCAGGTCTCATTCAATAAAAGTAGGTCCAACTTATGTGTTAAAATAAAATCCTTAAGTATAAAAGTCTTGTTGGAAAGGGACCTAGTATTCACTAGCGCGCCTCGTATGGAGATGGCGCGCTCGTTTTGCTGCTCCGCGCGGCTGAGCGGGCGGAGATTCCCCTGTACACTGCCCCGTCTCTGGGTCTTAGCGTAACACC
This sequence comes from Thalassophryne amazonica, assembly GCF_902500255.1. Classification (NCBI taxonomy): domain Eukaryota; kingdom Metazoa; phylum Chordata; class Actinopteri; order Batrachoidiformes; family Batrachoididae; genus Thalassophryne; species Thalassophryne amazonica. The sequence goes on from NC_047113.1 coordinate 883,305, forward strand.
AACGCGGAAGTGTGCAGCTGGTCCCAGGAGCAGTCTGTAAGAGCCATCGGTAGCTGATATGGACTTGTAAATCCACACAGTATCCAGACGCTGGGCAGCGGGGAGCACTTTCATCTGCAGAAGCCAGGTAGGACTTGACTTTCACATGGAAACCACCTCTTTTCCCACGCTGCCTGTGGCGCTTGTTGCGTGGAAACGCTGTGACAAGCCGGTATAGGTATACCGGCACAGACGCCAGGAGAGGTGGTGGCGTCTTTGAATATCCCTTATAATCAAAGAAAGAATGTCTAACAACCGCGTCACAGATATTTAACAGCGTTTCTCTATCATAAACATATTGTGCTGAGGCAAAAGACGTGACAAACAGAGTACTCCATAAAAATATCAGTAAAAACAGATGAGGCAGACGGCGGACCATACACAGCGGCGCCATCTTGAAGTCACACGTCGATGTTTGGGAAAACGAGCACGATGAGAGCCGCATGAAGCCACACATCTGGCTCTCTCTGTCTCCTCCTCCTCTCTGCACCACTCCATGGCACAGAGCCCACCTAAGCATGCAGTCTCAAAGTTCTTCTGCTGTGGCTGTTGAGGAAAAACTGGTGCTATCTGAATTGTTCAGCAGCTGATGGTTGGATGAATATGGGTGTGTGTGGAGACAATTCACCTCATTCACAACATGACAGAACTTAACAATGTGGATAGCACGCAACAACACGGAACATTATTCTTGACCGTTCCTGATAATTCTCCAGCAACATGTGCCATTAATCGTAACACGTGGTAACATGTTGCAGCAGTTCCTGAGGACACTTGATGCCTCTGCCCCGAATCATCACATTCGTGATCAGCGGCCAAGAATGTGTACTTCGTGGCATTTGTGACTTGTCATCATTATGTGTAAATGCAGCATTAGTGTTACTTATGTTAGCACCAGGGTACCACTAATTAGCAGGTAGCTTCGAGACATGTCCACTGACGGTGCAAAAGCAACATGCTGGGCATGCATCTTTATTTTTACACCCAGGTTGTCTGAGATGAAAGAAAAAAAAAAACACCACACACTGTCCACAAAAATACGGTTTAAAGTAAACTCACTGATAGAATACAGATGGGACGATAGACTGTGCCATAAACTAATGACTGATGCATGTAAATGAAAATAAGGAGCTCTTACAACTGAAATATCCACCTCTGAAAGTCAGAATTCATCCATCATTGACAATTACATTGACATATTTTTAACCAATCAGAAAAAATCCCCTGGATTGCTTGTGGAATGCTGTGATGTAGCATGAGCACAGAAAGCTACACATGGTGAACACACGCTGATGTAGATACTGTAATTTCCAGACTATAAGAGACTAGTTTTTTCACACGCTTTGAACACTGCGGCTTAAACAATAAAGACGCTAATTTATGGATTTTTTTACAGGCTTTCTCATAAGTCAAAATATGTCAATTGATGCTGTCCAATAATTGGCTGACAGCTGCAGTCCTCATGTGGTGTAAATTCACACACACAATATAAAGTTTACCTGTTAGTTATAGTGGATTCATCAACACGGCCTACAGAAAACAACGTCTGAAAACAATTAAATCCTTGTTGTGGATGAAGAAAAGTCCCTCTGGCACTTTGTGCTACAGTTGCACCTCCGATTAGATCAGTTAGTCAAGCCCCCCCCCCCCCCCCCCCCATCCCCACCATGTCTCTGTCTTTGCGCTACAAGTTGAAAACGTCACAGCACCTTAACATCTCATTTACCACAGACACCAGGCGATCCTGGCTGCACAACGACATTATCTCATGATGCACAAAGAAAAAAGACGCCACGAGACACCATGTGTGCGCTGGATGACGTACGCATCAGAAAAACACCATTTATGGTACGTATTTAATTAAAAGTTAAACAAATCTTTCTGTCTAATTGCACAGAAGTCTCAAATGTGTTCCAGAAAGGGCAGAGAGGGTGCAGGTTTTCTTTGCAACCACCCACTCCACCAGGTGATGTCACTGATTAACCGATTCCATCTGCTCAAAGTGATTAATCAGTGAACTCACCTGGTGGAGTGGGTGGTTGCAAAGAAACCCTGCACCCTCTCGACCCTTTCTGGAAGGGGATTGACAACATCTTTGCCCCTTCTATACTGTAGGGCGACACTGGTGGGGTGTTGAACCTCTGTGCCAATGTGATGTCACACATCGCTGTCATAGCAGACGGCATGACGCCTGCTGGTGGCTTTAGACCAGCCATACAAAAACGCTGATACCTTTAACACACATGATCACACATGCCTACAACTTTTCATATGGGCTCTCAATATCATACTCTGCCAACCCAATCACACAATTACATTAACTTTTCTTTTCCTTTAATGATGCACCTGAACAAAATTTAGCCTGTTAGGCAAAGCATTGCTGGTTTCGGAATTACAGTTGAAGTTAGGGTGGATGGTGGGTTTGGGGGCATTATTCATCATGTCCAGGTCACACTGGTCTTGCCCATACTCTACCTCTTTACCCAATTAATGGTTGACCAGGAGTTAGTCAGAATTAAGCAAAAATAAGAGACCAACATCATTTGACAATTGATGGTCAGTACTTACATTTTGGTGGCTTGTTTTCATTGAGCCAGAAGCAGAATCCCCTCCGCGCCCGGTCATTGTACACATTTCTGTATTGGGGCATATTCTGAGGTAAAGGACATCTTTTTGGTGGGGTAACATAAATCTCTACAGGGGGAGGAAAAATAGTTTGGACATACAGCAGAAAACCCAAAAACACATTCTAAACTCGTGCTAAAGCAGCACTTACTGGATCCTTGGACAGTGGAGGGAGGAGCATCATGAAGCACAGTTTGTCTCTGAGACACAGGAGGTAAAAGTTGGCTGCTTGTCAGGTTTAGAGCACCTTCATGTGATTCTGTGGCACGTAACAAAGCTAAAATAAACAACTGAAATCCAAGCAGACGTTCTGTGTTGACAGACAGAGACAGGGACAGTGAGAGAGATTTTGTAATTTTACCTCTGTACACCACCACAATGGAGTCAGGGGATGGATACATGAACATTTCCAAGTTACTGATTATGTTTTGAATTTCATTTACATCAGTCACTAATGAATACAAACAGTATCATCTTGTGAGACTGGTGAGGGAAGCCACCAAGAAACTCATAACAACTCTGCAGGAGTTAAAGGATTCTGTGGCTATCCAACCTCTGATTTGTCAAAAGAAAACTGGTTGTAAAAGTGACTGATGACTTGTATAAAAATTAATTCTTATATTTAGTTTGTCTAACGACCTCTGAATTGGGGGGCAATATGTCTATAAATGGCAGTGATTTATGAATGGATAGTGTGATGTTTTTGCAAAACACCTTGAATTAAAGCGAACAGACGATTTTTTTTTTCAGGTAAAATTACAAAAAGTGTGTCTGTCCAACTACTTATGGACCCGACTACATATTATATTGTTCTGACAAACCTGTCTTTGTTAGCAGGGTGACTGGAACTGATGCCAGATAAATTGGTATCTAGAAGTGTGAACAGCGATATCAGCAGCATGTCAAACAGCTTCTTCTCTTTTTTTAAAGAGCTGAGCGGGACATGGACACAGAGTTTCATCTTACCATGGTTTTCATTTTGCTCCAGTGGTCAGTCTGGAGATGTGGGAACACCACTGGATGAGTCTTTGGCCAAGATGTCATGCTGGTGAAGAATATGTAATCATCGCAATTATTAATCAACATCTGTCACTTCACTTGCCCCCCCACCAAACCAAAGCACAGTGAGGATGGACAGCTGTCAAATAAATACTGTATGAGACAGAAAAAATCTCTTGCTCAGGACTCCACTGACTGAACTTACTGTGGCTGTCTGAAACGAGCTGAGTTCCAGGTTTTGTCCTTTTGTCCTGCTTGCATGTTTCTCAGACTGCACCGAGCTCACTTTGTCTCACAGAAACAATGACAGGTTGCGTTACTTTGTCACTTAGCAACAAGTTAAGAAACAGTATCCCTTCAGACCTCCTGCAGTGAAACGCAAGCTGGATGTCATTCCTGATTCTCACAACAGCCGGGGTGGACGATCTGTGATCATGTCTGCGCACCAAAGCCAGGGTTCATTATTTATTTAGCCTAAGTTTGTATGTTAGGTTACACATATACTAGCACGTTGCCCTTGAGGATCCACGGGCTCTAGACTGGGTTGTGTTTATAAAATAGGCAGCTGACATTTTTCAATTATGCAAAGTTTCTATCATGATTTGGAATGACGTGTGAGTCCAGAATGTAATTACCAACATCTTTTGTTCACTGTTGTTACATAATATCCACAAATTCTTCAAAAATATCAATGTTCCATTTTCGCGTCGTTCATCCTTGACCCAAAACACATAAGAATACCAAACAGTAAATGCCAGCTCTCCCCAGTTTGTCCGTGATCAAAGCCAAGCCCTTGCACACAGGCAGACACAGAGGCCACTTGGCTTTTAATATATACAAACACGTTTGATCAGAATTAGTGGAAATGTTGGTTTTTTTCATTAAAGCAAGAGTTGGTAGTCCTGGAGAGCTAGAAAGAGAGCTAGGAAGATTTGAAAGTAGCACCTGCTCTAGGTTCCACCCCCTTCCCACGACCCCATCAGTGCTCAATCCAAAGCCACGCCCCCACAAACTTGAACACGTACCTAACTGTGGGACTCAGCGAGGCAGAGGAGAGCCGACTAAAGGCCCCCTGACATGCAGTAACACGCACGTCGTCGTGATGATCCCACCCGCTGTGTTCCCAGCTGGATGCCGTTCTTTGTTCTACCGGCTGCCACACACACTGTGCTGGACGCTGTGTATATCAAATAATTATTTTGTGTTGGATTAATCATTTTCTCTGCAAATTGGCTGTTGAAAATGGCTGTAATCACTTCCTGAATCACACAGGACCGTTCCAGCTTTAGCTGTTCATGCGCTGATACGATCCACTGACGTCACCACTCTCTTCACTTCTTTACTCGACTTGACGAGCTGCACGTCGTGTAGGTGATTAGATCGCACCACATAGCATGACATTTATGTGTGAAAGATTTTTTGAACATTTCAGCTCATCAAGTGGACTAAAGAAGAAGTGAACACAGCGAGTAGTGACGTCAGCGGATCGCATCAAACCACAGCTCATCTGAACATTATAACAAGAAGTTAAATCTGTTATAAACATACTGTAACAGCTGCACACAAGAAGGAAAGAACACACAACTGTTTTATAAAGCCATGACAATGTAAACATGACAAATAATTACCTTTTTAGACGGCTCAAAATGCTTTCTGTAGCTTGTTAGGTGCATGCATGCAAGTGAATGGCTGAAGCTAGAATGGTCCTGTGTGATTCAGGAAGTGATTACAGCCGTTTTCAACGGCCAATTTGCAGAGAAAATGATTAATCTGACATGGTACAATCCGGTGAAATAGTAGTTTTGGCTGTATTCTCTCTGCCATTGTACCAAACTTCGGTGAAATGAGATGAGTGTGCATGCACGGGGGAGGGAGGGACAGACGGGGGCATTGAGCCTGGTGACGCAAGCAGAAAGAACTAGACATGAAGGCATCTGATTGCTTTGTGAGAGAGCACCGCAGGGCTTATATTGGTCGGAGTTTTATCGATCCTACAGCTGCTATAGACGTCTGATTTTTTTCATTCCTTTTTTTGAATACATAATGTATGACGGCTATTAAGATAGAAGATAGATGGACCATTTCCCCCAATATAACAAAAAGTGTTTCTGAACAGAGTTACCTACCCTAGCTTTAAGGATCTTGGTGCTATACTTGTTTTTTTTTGTTTGTTTTTCTAAATTATTGAAAAAATAAGGTATACGTTGAATTTTTACAAATCTTAAACTGCGATGTGTCTCATGATTTAACCTTTATAAAAATAAAAGGAGTTTCCGAAAAATTTCTATAATTTCATAATCTGATAACTTGACTAATTTTCATTCAAATTATCTCAAATTTTAACATTATGTGTCGAAACAACTCAAAATTCTATGTTTAATGTTTTGCCATTCACTGGAAAAGAAAAGGCATCTTGGGTGTTACAATATGCTCGGATGCAGTGGAACAAGACAGTGCAGCGTGCATTTGTGAGAGAATTAGTTAAAAATGCACCAACTGTAATGCACATTTGGACATGGCACAAAAGGTTCAAAGACGGAGGCTGTCTGTCCAGGGCAAAATGATCTGGACAACCACCAGTACTAAAAGAGATGGTCAAGTTGGTTCAGAAAACATTTTTGCGAAGCCCCAGGAAGTCCAGAAGAAAAGCAAATCTGGAAACCCAAATTCCTACAATGGCAATTTGATATCTTGCTTGGGATCCTCTTGCTTGCCTCTACTGGTGGTTGGCTCTCACTGCGGTATTGTATCACTTCCTGTTCCGGAGCACAGCGGTGTTTTTCTGTATCTGTTAGCTGTTTAATCTGCGCAGTTAGATTGATCTAGTTATCTAGATTACGATTTGTTTCCCAGTGTAATCTTTACGTGCCTTAACTAAAGCACTCCTTCTGCTGAATCACCTCTAAATTATTTACACATTATTCACTTTGCGTGTTTTTAGGAATCCGCTAGCTTAGCGTAGCTACTAGCTCTTAGCCGATTTAGCATGGCGGCTTCTCCTGTCTCTCCCGCACTTTTCTGCTCTGGGTGTGAAATGTTTAGTTATTCCTCGGCCTCCTTTAGCAGTAACGGTACTTGTAATAAGTGTAGCTTATTCGTAGCTTTGGAGGCCAGGCTGGGCGAATTGGAGACTCAGCTCCGCACCGTGGAAAATTCTACAGCTAGCCAGGCCCCTGTAGTCGGTGCGGACCAAGGTAGCTTAGCCACCGTTAGTTCCCCCCTGGCAGATCCCGAGCAGCCGGGAAAGCAGGCTGACTGGGTGACTGTGAGGAGGAAGCGTAGCCCTAAACAGAAGCCCTGTGTACACCGCCAACCCGTTCACATTTCTAACCGTTTTTCCCCACTCGACGACACACCCGCCGAGGATCAAACTCTGGTTATTGGCGACTCTGTTTTGAGAAATGTGAAGTTAGCGACACCAGCAACCATAGTCAATTGTCTTCCGGGGGCCAGAGCAGGCGACATTGAAGGAAATTTGAAACTGCTGGCTAAGGCTAAGCGTAAATTTGGTAAGATTGTAATTCACGTCGGCAGTAATGACACCCGGTTACGCCAATCGGAGGTCACTAAAATTAACATTAAATCGGTGTGTAACTTTGCAAAAACAATGTCGGACTCTGTAGTTTTCTCTGGGCCCCTCCCCAATCGGACCGGGAGTGACATGTTTAGCCGCATGTTCTCCTTGAATTGCTGGCTGTCTGAGTGGTGTCCAAAAAATGAGGTGGGCTTCATAGATAATTGGCAAAGCTTCTGGGGAAAACCTGGTCTTGTTAGGAGAGACGGCATCCATCCCACTTTGGATGGAGCAGCTCTCATTTCTAGAAATCTGGCCAATTTTCTTAAATCCTCCAAACCGTGACTATCCAGGGTTGGGACCAGGAAGCAGAGTTGTAGTCTTACACACCTCTCTGCAGCTTCTCTCCCCCTGCCATCCCCTCATTACCCCATCCCCGTAGAGACGGTGCCTGCTCCCAGACTACCAATAACCAGCAAAAATCTATTTAAGCATAAAAATTCAAAAAGAAAAAATAATATAGCACCTTCAACTGCACCACAGACTAAAACAGTTAAATGTGGTCTATTAAACATTAGGTCTCTCTCTTCTAAGTCCCTGTTGGTAAATGATATAATAATTGATCAACATATTGATTTATTCTGCCTAACAGAAACCTGGTTACAGCAGGATGAATATGTTAGTTTAAATGAGTCAACACCCCCGAGTCACACTAACTGTCAGAATGCTCGTAGCACGGCCGGGGCGGAGGATTAGCAGCAATCTTCCATTCCAGCTTATTAATTAATCAAAAACCCAGACAGAGCTTTAATTCATTTGAAAGCTTGTCTCTTAGTCTTGTCCATCCAAATTGGAAGTCCCAAAAACCAGTTTTATTTGTTATTATCTATCGTCCACCTGGTCGTTACTGTGAGTTTCTCTGTGAATTTTCAGACCTTTTGTCTGACTTAGTGCTTAGCTCAGATAAGATAATTATAGTGGGCGATTTTAACATCCACACAGATGCTGAGAATGACAGCCTCAACACTGCATTTAATCTATTATTAGACTCTATTGGCTTTGCTCAAAAAGTAAATGAGTCCACCCACCACTTTAATCATATCTTAGATCTTGTTCTGACTTATGGTATGGAAATAGAAGACTTAACAGTATTCCCTGAAAACTCCCTTCTGTCTGATCATTTCTTAATAACATTTACATTTACTCTGATGGACTACCCTGCAGTAGGGAATAAGTTTCATTACACTAGAAGTCTTTCAGAAAGCGCTGTAACTAGGTTTAAGGATATGATTCCTTCTTTATGTTCTCTAATGCCATATAACAACACAGTGCAGAGTAGCTACCTAAACTCTGTAAGGGAGATAGAGTATCTCGTCAATAGTTTTACATCCTCATTGAAGACAACTTTGGATGCTGTAGCTCCTCTGAAAAAGAGAGCTTTAAATCAGAAGTGTCTGACTCCGTGGTATAACTCTCAAACTCGTAGCTTAAAGCAGATAACCCGTAAGTTGGAGAGGAAATGGCGTCTCACTAATTTAGAAGATCTTCACTTAGCCTGGAAAAAGAGTCTGTTGCTCTATAAAAAAGCCCTCCGTAAAGCTAGGACATCTTTCTACTCATCACTAATTGAAGAAAATAAGAACAACCCCAGGTTTCTTTTCAGCACTGTAGCCAGGCTGACAAAGAGTCAGAGCTCTATTGAGCTGAGTATTCCATTAACTTTAACTAGTAATGACTTCATGACTTTCTTTGCTAACAAAATTTTAACTATTAGAGAAAAAATTACTCATAACCATCCCAAAGACGTATCGTTATCTTTGGCTGCTTTCAGTGATGCCGGTATTTGGTTAGACTCTTTCTCTCCGATTGTTCTGTCTGAGTTATTTTCATTAGTTACTTCATCCAAACCATCAACATGTTTATTAGACCCCATTCCTACCAGGCTGCTCAAGGAAGCCCTACCATTATTTAATGCTTCGATCTTAAATATGATCAATCTATCTTTGTTAGTTGGCTATGTACCACAGGCTTTTAAGGTGGCAGTAATTAAACCATTACTTAAAAAGCCATCACTTGACCCAGCTATCTTAGCTAATTATAGGCCAATCTCCAACCTTCCTTTTCTCTCAAAAATTCTTGAAAGGGTAGTTGTAAAACAGCTAACTGATCATCTGCAGAGGAATGGTCTATTTGAAGAGTTTCAGTCAGGTTTTAGAATTCATCATAGTACAGAAACAGCATTAGTGAAGGTTACAAATGATCTTCTTATGGCCTCGGACAGTGGACTCATCTCTGTGCTTGTTCTGTTAGACCTCAGTGCTGCTTTTGATACTGTTGACCATAAAATTTTATTACAGAGATTAGAGCATGCCATAGGTATTAAAGGCACTGCGCTGCGGTGGTTTGAATCATATTTGTCTAATAGATTACAATTTGTTCATGTAAATGGGGAATCTTCTTCACAGACTAAAGTTAGTTATGGAGTTCCACAAGGTTCTGTGCTAGGACCAATTTTATTCACTTTATATATGCTTCCCTTAGGCAGTATTATTAGACGGTATTGCTTAAATTTTCATTGTTACGCAGATGATACCCAGCTTTATCTATCCATGAAGCCAGAGGACACACACCAATTAGCTAAACTGCAGGATTGTCTTACAGACATAAAGACATGGATGACCTCTAATTTCCTGCTTTTAAACTCAGATAAAACTGAAGTTATTGTACTTGGCCCCACAAATCTTAGAAACATGGTGTCTAACCAGATCCTTACTCTGGATGGCATTACCCTGACCTCTAGTAATACTGTGAGAAATCTTGGAGTCATTTTTGATCAGGATATGTCATTCAAAGCGCATATTAAACAAATATGTAGGACTGCTTTTTTGCATTTACGCAATATCTCTAAAATCAGAAAGGTCTTGTCTCAGAGTGATGCTGAAAAACTAATTCATGCATTTATTTCCTCTAGGCTGGACTATTGTAATTCATTATTATCAGGTTGTCCTAAAAGTTCCCTAAAAAGCCTTCAGTTAATTCAAAATGCTGCAGCTAGAGTACTGACGGGGACTAGAAGGAGAGAGCATATTTCACCCATATTGGCCTCTCTTCATTGGCTTCCTGTTAATTCTAGAATAGAATTTAAAATTCTTCTTCTTACTTATAAGGTTTTGAATAATCAGGTCCCATCTTATCTTAGGGACCTCGTAGTACCATATCACCCCAATAGAGCGCTTCGCTCTCAGACTGCAGGCTTACTTGTAGTTCCTAGGGTTTGTAAGAGTAGAATGGGAGGCAGAGCCTTCAGCTTTCAGGCTCCTCTCCTGTGGAACCAGCTCCCAATTCAGATCAGGGAGACAGACACCCTCTCTACTTTTAAGATTAGGCTTAAAACTTTCCTTTTTGCTAAAGCTTATAGTTAGGGCTGGATCAGGTGACCCTGAACCATCCCTTAGTTATGCTGCTATAGACGTAGACTGCTGGGGGGTTCCCATGATGCACTGTTTCTTTCTCTTTTTGCTCTGTATGCACCACTCTGCATTTAATCATTAGTGATCGATCTCTGCTCCCCTCCACAGCATGTCTTTTTCCTGGTTCTCTCCCTCAGCCCCAACCAGTCCCAGCAGAAGACTGCCCCTCCCTGAGCCTGGTTCTGCTGGAGGTTTCTTCCTGTTAAAAGGGAGTTTTTCCTTCCCACTGTAGCCAAGTGCTTGCTCACAGGGGGTCGTTTTGACCGTTGGGGTTTTACATAATTATTGTATGGCCTTGCCTTACAATATAAAGCGCCTTGGGGCAACTGTTTGTTGTGATTTGGCGCTATATAAAAAAATTGATTGATTGATTGATTGATATCTCAACCAAGTTGACATGTGCTGTGTCACAGGCGGTGTGCATATTGAAAACTTGCGAAATCATTTATAAATTCACGTACCTTTGAATTTGTCATTCAAATTTTGATGAATAAATAGAATAGAATAAAGAATAAATGTTTATTGTCATTGCATTTCAGCAATGAAATTCTGGTGGCACTTTCCAAACAGCTATACACAAAAAACAACACAACAGCAGTTTTTAAAAAACAACAAGCAGCTTAACAGGATGGCAAGATCTTCTTAAAATATAAAAAAAGGTGCTTAATAAATGGTTAAGGTACTTAATGATTAGTAATAGTTTTAGATATGAAAACAGACTATTATTTATTGCACATGTTGATATCTTGACATAGGTGTCTGGCTGTCCAGGTCTGCGGGGATCCTGTTTTTGATGTGTGCTAACACCATCCTCTTAAAACATTTCAGAATGACTGGGGTGAGGGCAACTGGGCGATAGTGAGGGCTGAGACAGCAGGCTTTTTGGGTACAGGAACAATAGTAGTCCATCTGAGGCAGGTGGGCAGAGCAGCTCATTGTAAGGAGAGGTTAAAGATGTCTGAACACCCCAGCCAGCTGGTCAGTGCAGGCCTTCAGTGGGTGGCCTGTCACCCCATCTGGTCCAGCTGCTTTGGTGGTGTTGATCCGTTTCAAGGTGGATCTCACCTGCTGGAGGATGAGTGTTGGCTCCTCCTCAGGCTGGATTCTTTCAGCAGGCTGGGCTCCTCCGTGCTGCTTATCAAAGTGAGCAAAGAAGAGGTTCGGGGTGTCGGGGAGATCTCTTTCCTGACTGATCTGTGTGTTGTTTTTATAGTCAGTCAGGGTTTTAGTTCCTCTCCACATGCTGGTCATGATTCTCAAAGTGGCCCTCTATTTATATACCTGCCCTTGGCTTCTGTGATGCCCTTTACTAGGTTTTTCCAGGCAGTTTCATATTCCAGCCGGTCCCCTGACCTGAAGGCGAGGTCTCTGGCTTTGAGCAGTGACCGCACATTTCCATTAAACAAGGGCTTCTGATTTGGAAACACCCTAAAGGTTTTAGTAAGCAGTACAGCCTCTGTGCAATAATTTGCGTAGTCCAGCACAGCAACATAACTTTTGCACAGAGGCCGTACTGCCTTGTAATTATAAATGTTATTGTGCTCAACATTAAGCCTGTTTAGTTTCTTTTGCCTAGACTATGTAGTTCAGATATTTCCACCTCGAATTATATCAAATTTTTTGAAACACCCTATATTGTGCTACAGAAAACTTAAACCATCAGTGTGCAGACTTTAGTGTCATCTAGCTGTGAGGCTGCAGACTGCATTGGGCGGTGGCCAGTCAAGATGAATTTCAATTCAATTTCAAATTATTTTCCTTTATATTATATAAAAGGAGAGAGCATATCTCACCCATATTGGCCTCTCTTCATTGGCTTCCTGTTAATTCTAGAATTTAAAATTCTTCTTCTTACTTATAAGGTTTTGAATAATCAGGTCCCATCTTATCTTAGGGACCTCATAGTACCATATCACCCCAATAGAGCGCTTCGCTCTCAGACTGCAGGCTTACTTGTAGTTCCTAGGGTTTGTAAGAGTAGAATGGGAGGCAGAGCCTTCAGCTTTCAGGCTCCTCTCCTGTGGAACCAGCTCCCAATTCAGATCAGGGAGACAGACACCCTCTCTACTTTTAAGATTAGGCTTAAAACTTTCCTTTTTGCTAAAGCTTATAGTTAGGGCTGGATCAGGTGACCCTGAACCATCCCTTAGTTATGCTGCTATAGACGTAGACTGCTGGGGGGTTCCCATGATGCACTGTTTCTTTCTCTTTTTGCTCTGTATGCACCACTCTGCATTTAATCATTAGTGATTGATCTCTGCTCCCCTCCACAGCATGTCTTTTTCCTGGTTCTCTCCCTCAGCCCCAACCAGTCCCAGCAGAAGACTGCCCCTCCCTGAGCCTGGTTCTGCTGGAGGTTTCTTCCTGTTAAAAGGGAGTTTTATCTTCCCACTGTTGCCAAGTGCTTGCTCACAGGGGGTCGTTTTGACAGTTGGGGTTTTTCTGTAATTATTATATGGCTTTTGCCTTACAATATAAAGCGCCTTGGGGCAACTGTTTGTTGTGATTTGGTGCTATATAAATAAAATTGATTGATTGAATTGATATATAGCGCCAAATCACAACAAGGTCAATGCGCTTCACACAGTAAGGTCTAACCTTACCAACCCCCAGAGCAACAGTAAGGAAAAACTCCCTCTGAGGAAGAAACCTCAAGCAGACCAGACTCAAAGGGGTGACCCTCTGCTTGGGCCATGATACAGACACAAATTACAGAACAATTCACAAAACAAATATACAGGAAAAGCTGTTGGTGCACAGGACAGATTCCAGAACAGACACCACTCCCATCTCTGGATGGAGCTGCACCTCAAACAGAGAGAAAAGGGAAAAAAAAAAAACAGAATCAGGCATCAGAAAGAAAAGAAACACTGTATAATTTGCCAGCATTAAACAACAAGAAAAACAGAAGAAATACTAAGGTGATCGCCGGCCACTAGCCCTAAACTTAAAGACTAAAGACCCAGAATTTACGTAAAGTTGAGGGCGCGGCCATGCTCCATTTATTAATAAAATGAATTAAAAGAGTAAAAAGTATAAAACAAAACTGTACCAGTATGCTGCCATATGAAAGGGAAAATAAGTGTGTCTTAAGTCTGGACTTGAAAGTCTCCACAGACTCTGACTGTTTTATTGACGCAGGGAGATCATTCCACAGAACAGGGACACGATAAGAATGAAGAAAAGTCTTTCTTATCACTGTACATACAGTGAGGCAAATAAGTATTTAATCCACTGTCAATTTTGCAGGTTTTCCCGCCTACAAAGAATGGAGAGGTCTGTAATTTTTTTATTGTAGGTACACTTTAAGTGTGAAAGACAGAATCTAAAAAAAAAAAAAAAAAAAAAAAAAAAAAAAAATCCAGAAAATCACATTGTATGATTGTAAATAATTCATTTGCATTTTATTGCATGAAATGAGCATTTGATCACCGACCAAACAGCAAGAACTTTGTCTCTCACAGACCTGTTAGTTTTTCCTTTTCAAAGCCCTCCTATTCTGCACTCTACCTCAGAATCTGAATCAGAATAGCTTTTATTCTCCAAGTATTTGTTGGGAAGGTGTCGTAGCACGGACCCACCACAGGGGGCGCAAATGAACGGACAATGAATAAGCCAAAAAGGTAACAATTTAATGTTGTGCTAATACACAACGAAACGTACAGTAATTTGCACAGTTAATGTAACTCCAGGTGACGTGTGGGCAGGCTCGAAGATAGGAGACCCCCGACGAGAGAGAAGCCGCGTCCCACACGGCTTCCACCACCAACGGTCTGAAGAACACCGGAGCCGCCAAGTCCCGAATCCCCAGGTGGCCTCTGTCTTCGGCTGTCGACCCTGGTACTGCTGGCAGAAAGCAGAAATATGATGAGTGAGTGTGAATCCGCACACTCAGTAATTCTCAGTCCGAACACAGTTAGGAGGGAGCACCTCCACCTCCAAATCACACACACTCGTGCAGCTCCTGGTCAACCACTTATCTGAGATGGAGTGTGAGGCGAAGCCGTTGCTGTCACACCAAACGCCAATCCTCTAGATAAGGCAACACTCCAGGAAAACGGCTGCAATAGAAGTTCAAGTTATTACACACACAGTGTTAGTCAGCAGAGAAATTACCTTGGTAATGGTAGTCGATTTCTCGGCGGGGAGGTGGAGTTGCAGTCCGGCTTTTATGGTGGTGATGATGAACGAGTGACAGCTGGTGCAGAGGATGAGTGACAGCTGTCACTTCTTCTGGGTCTGGCGCCCTCTCGTGCTTGGAGCCCGCACTCCAAGCAGGGCGCCCTCTGGTGGTGGTGGGCCAGCAGTACCTCCTCTTCAGCGGCCCACACAACAGGACCCCCCCCTCAACGGGCGCCTCCTGGCGTCCGACCAGGCTTGTCCGGATGTCTTGCGTAGAACTCGGCCAGGAGGGCCGGGTCCAGGATGAAGCTCCTCTTCACCCAGGAGCGTTCTCCAGGTCCATACCCCTCCCAGTCCACCAGATATTGGAAACCCCGGCCCTTACGACGGACGTCCAGGAGCCTGCGGACTGTCCAGGCAGGCTCCCCGTCAATGAGCCGGGCAGGAGGCGGCGTAGGTCCCGGAGTACAGAGGTGCGAGGTGTGGTGTGGTTTGAGACGGGAAACATGAAAGACAGGGTGAATCCGCAGTGAAGCTTCAACTCCCGGCTTCACTGCGGATTCAAGGTCAATTCAATTCAATTCAATCAATTTTTTTAATATAGCGCCAAATCACAACAAACAGTTGCCCCAAGGCGCTTTATATTGTAAGGCAAGGCCATACAATAATTATGTAAAACCCCAACGGTCAAAACGACCCCCTGTGAGCAAGCACTTGGCTACAGTGGGAAGGAAAAACTCCCTTTTAACAGGAAGAAACCTCCAGCAGAACCAGGCTCAGGGAGGGGCAGTCTTCTGCTGGGACTGGTTGGGGCTGAGGGAGAGAACCAGGAAAAAGACATGCTGTGGAGGGGAGCAGAGATCGATCACTAATGATTAAATGCAGAGTGGTGCATACAGAGCAAAAAGAGAAAGAAACAGTGCATCATGGGAACCCCCCAGCAGTCTACGTCTATAGCAGCATAACTAAGGGATGGTTCAGGGTCACCTGATCCAGCCCTAACTATAAGCTTTAGCAAAAAGGAAAGTTTTAAGCCTAATCTTAAAAGTAGAGAGGGTGTCTGTCTCCCTGGTCTGAATTGGGAGCTGGTTCCACAGGAGAGGAGCCTGAAAGCTGAAGGCTCTGCCTCCCATTCTACTCTTACAAACCCTAGGAACTACAAGTAAGCCTGCAGTCTGAGAGCGAAGCGCTCTAATGGGGTGATATGGCACTACGAGGTCCCTAAGATAAGATGGGACCTGATTATTCAAAACCTTATAAGAAGAAGAATTTTAAATTCTATTCTAGAATTAACAGGAAGCCAATGAAGAGAGGCCAATATGGGTGAGATATGCTCTCTCCTTCTAGTCCCCGTCAGTACTCTAGCTGCAGCATTTTGAATTAAAGGTCCAATGAATCTGTCTTTCAGCTTTGGGGAATCGACACACAAAGGGATGTCCTTGGTCGAGAGCCACACCTCCTGCCTGGGCTGGTATGTGGGGGCCGGGGAATGCCGGCGGTCCGCATGGGCCTTGGCCCTCGTCCGGGCCTTTAACAGGGCAGAGCGGGCGGCCCGCCACACCTGGCGGCACCTCCTGAGGTGGGCCTGGACCGAGGGCACACCAACCTCTCCCTCCACCAGCAGGAACAATGGGGGCTGGTACCCCAAACATGCCTCAAAAGGGGAGAGGCCAGTAGCAGACGAAACTTGGCTGTTGTGGGCATACTCGATCCAGGCCAGATGGTGACTCCAGGCCGCCGGATGCGCGGAGGTGACACATCGAAGGGCCTGCTCCAGCTCCTGGTTAGCCCGCTCTGCCTGGCCGTTTGTCTGGGGGTGGTACCCGGACGAGAGACTCACGGTGGCCCCCAGCTCCTTGCAGAAACTCTTCCACACCTGTGAAGAGAACTGGGGACCACAATCTGAAACGATGTCCGATGGTATCCCATGCAGCCGCATGACGTGGTGGACCAGGAGGTCTGCTGTCTCCTGGGCCGTCGGGAGCTTCGGGAGGGCCACGAAGTGGGCCGCCTTGGAGAACCGGTCCACTATCGTGAGAATCATGGTGTTGCCCTGGGACGGCGGGAGGCCCGTGATGAAGTCCAGGCCGATGTGAGACCAGGGGCGAAGAGGCACTGGCAGGGGTTGGAGGAGTCCCGTTGTCCTCCGATGATCTGCCTTGCCCCTGGCACAGATGGTACAGGCCTGGACATAGTCCTGGACGTCGGTTTCCAGGGACGCCCACCAGAAGCGCTGCTGGACTACTGCCACGGTCCTACGCACTCCGGGATGACAAGAGAGCTTGGACCCATGACAGAAGTCCAATACGGCAGCTCTTGCCTCTGGTGGGACGTACAGTCTGTTCTTGGGGCCAGTCCCCGGGTCCGGGCTCCTTGTCAGGGCCTCCCGGACGGTCTTCTCCACGTCCCAGGTGAGGGTGGCCACGACAGTGGACTCAGGGATGATGGTCTCAGTGGGGTTCGACAGCCCCGCTTTGGCTTCTTCTTCATGCACCCGGGACAATGCATCTGATTTTTGGTTCTTAGTCCCGGGGCGGTACGTGATCTGGAAGTCAAAGCGTCCAAAGAACAGAGACCAGCGGGCTTGCCTGGGGTTCAGCCGCTTGGCGGTCCGGATGTACTCCAGGTTCCGATGGTCCGTGAAAACCGTGAAGGGCAACAATGCCCCCTCCAGCAGGTGTCTCCACTCTTCAAGAGCCTCCTTCACCGCGAGGAGTTCCCGATTGCCGACGTCATAGTTCCGTTCAGCTGGGGTCAACCTGCGGGAATAAAAGGCACAAGGATGGAGAACTTTATCAGCCTCCACGCTCTGGGACAGCACGGCTCCTATCCCTGAGTCAGAGGCGTCCACTTCTACTATGTACTGGCGATCAGGATCAGGCTGCACCAGAACTGGTGCAGTCGAGAACCGGCGTTTCAACTCCTGGAACGCGGCTTCGCACCGATCCGACCAGGCGAAGGGGACCTTGGTGGAGGTCAGGGCAGTCAGGGGGCTAACTACCTGACTGTAACCTTTAATGAACCTCCTGTAGAAATTTGCAAAGCCTAGGAACTGCTGTAGTTTCCTGCGGCTTGTTGGTTGGGGCCAATCTCTCACCGCCGCAACCTTAGCCGGATCAGGGGCGACGGAGTTGGAGATGATGAACCCCAGGAAGGACAAAGAAGTGCGGTGGAACTCGCACTTCTCGCCCTTCACAAACAGCCGGTTCTCCAACAACCGCTGTAGGACCTGACGTACATGTTGGACATGGGTCTCAGGGTCCGGGGAAAAGATGAGTATATCGTCCAGATATACGAAGACGAACCGATGCAGGAAGTCCCGCAAGACGTCATTTACCAAAGCTTGGAACGTCGCGGGGGCGTTAGTGAGGCCGAACGGCATGACCAGGTACTCAAAATGACCTAACGGGGTGTTGAATGCCGTCTTCCATTCGTCTCCCTTCCGGATCCGAACCAGGTGGTACGCGTTTCTAAGATCCAATTTAGTGAAAATTTGGGCTCCATGCAGGGGCGTGAACACTGAATCCAACAGAGGTAACGGGTATCGGTTGCGAACCGTGATCTCGTTCAGCCCTCTGTAATCAATGCATGGACGGAGTCCGCCGTCTTTTTTACCCACAAAAAAGAAACCAGCACCCATCGGGGAGGTGGAGTTCCGGATCAGCCCGGCAGCTAAGGAGTCCCGGATGTAGGTCTCCATTGATTCGCGTTCCGGACGTGAGAGGTTGTACAACCTACTGGACGGGTACTCAGCGCCCGGGACCAAATCGATGGCACAATCATACGGTCGGTGCGGGGGAAGAGTGAGCGCCAGATCTTTGCTGAAAACGTCAGCAAGATCATGGTACTCCTTTGGCACCGCCGATAGATTGGGGGGAACTTGGACCTCCTCATTAGCCGTAGTGCCGGGAGGAACCAAGGATCCTAAACACTCCCGGTGGCAGGTTTCGCTCCACTGCGTCACAACCCCGGACGGCCAATCTATCCGGGGATTGTGCTTCACCATCCATGGAAAGCCCAAAATCACTCGGGAGGTAGATGGTGTTACATGGAACACTATCTCCTCCCTGTGATTCCCAGACACAACCAAAGTCACTGGTTGTGTCTGATGTGTGATTAATGGAAGCAGGGTGCCATCTAGTGCTCGCACCTGCAGTGGTGCCGGCAGAGCCACCAGGGGGAGCCCTACTTCCTTTACCCATCTGCTGTCCAGCAGATTCCCTTCAGACCCAGTGTCTACCAGTGCTGGGGTGTGAAGGGTTAAATCCCCACAAAGGATTGTTACTGGGATTCGTGCAGATTTGCGGGGTTTTCCCGCATGTGTGTTGTGGCCCACCCTTAGCCCAGTTTCTAAGGACGGGCGTTGTAGTTTGACCGTTTAGGGCAGTCCTTCTGTATGTGCTCGCAAGAGCCGCAGACAAAACACTCCCCGCGGGCCAGCCTCCTTTGTCTGACATTTGTTTTTACTTTGGCCCTGCTCGTGTCCATAGCCTCCTCAGCAGGGGGAGCTGTAGCCACACGGAGCTCTCTGGCAGTGAAGCATGGGGACGACGTCACCTTGTCGGAACCGGTAGGGGGAGGGACGGCTCGTGCCCGGTCACGCCCCCCGGCCTGCTCCCGACGATGCTCGTATAAACGGTTGTCTAAGCGTATAACTAAATCGACAAGCCCGTCAAAATCCCGCGGTTCCTCCTTAGCCAGTAGGTGCTCCTTAAGGACCGGGGACAGTCCATTTACAAAGGCGGCGCGGAGCGCAATGTTATTCCAGCTGGACCTCGCTGCCGCGATGCGGAAGTCGACTGCATACTCGGCTGCGCTACGGCGCCCCTGTCTCATCGACAGCAGCACGTTCGAAGCGGTCTCGCCTCTGTTGGGATGATCAAACACTTGTTTGAACTCCCGTACAAACCCAGTATAAGACGTTAGGAGCCGTGAATTCTGCTCCCAAAGCGCCGTAGCCCAGGCGCGTGCCTCTCCTCGAAGCAGATTAATAACATAAGCCACCCGGCTAGCGTTTGATGCGTACATGACAGGGCGCTGTGAAAAGACGAGCAAACACTGCATGAGGAAGTCTGCGCACGTCTCGACACAGCCCCCGTATGGTTCCGGAGGGCTTATGTATGCTTCAGGGGACGGTGGGGGGGTTCGTTGAACGACCAGTGGAACGTCTGATACAGGCCCAGGACCAGCCAGAGGAGTGGCTGCAGCAGCGCCCTGATCGCGCGCTTCCACCCTGGCGGTGAGAGCCTCCACCCTCCGATTAAGGAGGACATTCTGCTCAGTCACTAAATCTAACCGAGCCGTGAAGGCGGTTAAGATCTGCTGCAGCTCACTCAACACGCCTCCCGCTGACGCCTGCTCTCCTGGCTCTTCCATTGGCCGTTCAAGCTCGGGTTGACGCCCCTCGGGATCCATGACGATGGCCGAGAAATCCTGTTGGGAAGGTGTCGTAGCACGGACCCACAACAGGGGGCGCAAATGAACGGACAATGAATAAGCCAAAAAGGTAACAATTTAATGTTGTGATAATACACAACGAAACGTACAGTAATTTGCACAGTTAATGTAACTCCAGGTGACGTGTGGGCAGGCTCGAAGATAGGAGACCCCCGGCGAGAGAGAAGCCGCATCCCACACGGCTTCCACCACCAACGGTCTGAAGAACACCGGAGCCGCCAAGTCCCGAATCCCCAGGTGGCCTCTGTCTTCGGCTGTCGACCCTGGTACTGCTGGCAGAAAGCAGAAATATGATGAGTGAGTGTGAGTCCGCACACTCAATAATTCTCAGTCCGAACACAGTTAGGAGGGAGCACCTCCATCTCCAAATCACACACACTCGTGCAGCTCCTGGTCAACCACTTATCTGAGATGGGGTGTGAGGCGAAGCCGTCGCTGTCACACCAAACGGCAATCCTCTAGATAAGGCAACACTCCAGGAAAATGGCTGCAATAGAAGTTCAAGTTATTACACACACAGTGTTAGTCAGCAGAGAAATTACCTTGGTAATGGTAGTCGATTTCTCGGCGGGGAGGTGGAGTTGCAGTCCGGCTTTTATGGTGGTGATGATGAACGAGTGACAGCTGGTGCAGAGGATGAGTGACAGCTGTCACTTCTTCTGGGTCTGGCGCCCTCTCGTGCTTGGAGCCCGCACTCCAAGCAGGGCGCCCTCTGGTGGTGGTGGGCCAGCAGTACCTCCTCTTCAGCGGCCCACACAACAGTATTCACAGAATACAAGCAATATGACTTCGGTTTGAGCTGCACTCCCTGTGTGCGGCATGTATAAATATACACTAAACACTGAATAATTCACAGTAATAAAATGTGCAAATGAAACGTGCAAGAAAAATAAAATGTCCAATAAGAGAAAAAGAAAAGGATGTGTGAGACAGACAACAGATTGAAGTCAAACTGTACACGAAGTAGATGAATTAGTGAGTTTTTGGCAGGTTAAATTGTTCATCAGTGTGATGGTCTGTGGAAAGAAGCTGTTCCTGGGTCTGGTTGTTTTGATGTACAGAGCTCTATAACGCCAACCAGAAAGGAGAACTTTAAACAGTGTCCAGGGTTTGAGGCATCTGCAGAGACGTTTCCAGCTCACTTCCTGGTCCTGGACAGGTATAAGTCCTGGATGGAGGGCAGGCTGACTCCAATGATTTTTTTTTTTTTCTGCTGACCTGACAATTCATTGAAGTCTGTGCCTGTCATGTTTAGAGGTAGAGGGAAACAAAACTGAGATGGAGATGCACAGGACAGACTAGATGATGGATGTTTAGAAGATGATGAGCAGTTCCTGGGGCAGGTTGAACTTCCTGAGCTGTCTGAGGAAGTACATCCTCTGCTGTGCCGTTTTCCTGATGGAGTCTATGTGGGAGGTCCACTTCAAATCTTGGGAGATGGTGGACCCCAGGAGCTGGAATGTGTCCACAGTAGACACAGTGTTGTTGAGGAATGGGTGGGGGGGTTCTCCTCCTGAAGGCTACTATCATCTCCACAGTCTTGAGTGGGTTCAGCTCCAGGTTGTTGTGACCACACCAGTGGACCAACTGTTCCACCTCCTGTCTGTATGCAGCCTCATCACCATCCTGGATGAGACCAATGATGTTGGTGTCATCCGCAAACTTCAGGTGTTTAACAGAGGGTTCCCTGAGGTGCAGTCATTTGTGTAGAGGGAGAAGAGAAGTGGGGGGAGCACACACCCTTGAGGGGCGCCAGTGCTGATTGTATTAATTGCACCTATTTCAACTTGTTACTGGTATAAATGACATCTGCCCACACACTCAATCAATCACACTCCAACCTGTCCACCATAGCCAAGACCAAAGAGCTGTCTAAGGACACCAGGAACAAAACTGTAGGGCTGTACAAGGCTGGGATGGGCAACGGAACAATAGGCAAGCAGCTTGGTGAGAAGACAACTGTTGGTGTAATTATTAGAAAATGGAAGAAACACAAGATGACTGTCAATCTTCCTCCGAGAAAGCCCAGAACTACACGGGAGGATGTGGGCAATGACCTGAGGAGAGCTGGTGTTGTGAAAGTGACGTGACACGGACCCACAACAGGGGACGTTAATGAACGGACAATGGATAAGCCAAAAAGTAACAATTTAATGTTGTGAATCACACAACGATGTACAGACAATAACAATATAGTGACTGTCAATCATACACCAGGTGACGTGTGGGCAGGCTCGACGATAGAAGACGCCTGGCGAGAGAGAAGCCGGATCCACACAGCTTCCACCACCAACGGAGCTGAAGAACACCGGAGCCGCCAAGCCCTGCGCCCCAGGTGGCCGCTGTCTTCAGCAGTCAGACCCGGTATTGCTGGCAGAGAACAAAGACAGTCCAGATGAGTGTGAGGACGCACACTCAGTAATCCCACAGTCTGTATGCAGTAAGGAGGGAGAACCTCCACCTCCAATCACACACTCGTGCAGCTCCTGTCTAACCACTTATCTGGTTTGGGGTGTGAGGCGAAGCCGTCGCTGTCACACCAAACGCCAATCCCACAGATAAGGAAAGCACCAGGAAAACGGCTGCAACAGAAGTTCAGATTATTACTCAACGTATGAGTCAGCAGAGACAATTACCTGATTGGTAGTTGATTTCTCGGCGGGGAGGTGGAGTTGCAGTCCGGTCTTTATGGTGGTGGTGATGAGTAGTGGATGAGTGACAGCTGGTACGGATGATGAGTGACAGCTGTCACTCCTGGTCGCTCCGACGCCCTCTCGTGCTTGAAGCCCGCACTTCAAGCAGGGCGCCATCTTGTGGTGGTGGGCCAGCAGTACCTCCTCTTCAGCGGCCCACACAACAGGACCCCCCCCTCAACGGGCGCCTCCTGGCGCCCAACCAGGCTTGTCCGGATGACGGGTGTAGAAGTCGGCCAGGAGGGCCGGGTCCAGAATGAAGCTCCTCTTCACCCAGGAGCGCTCTTCGGGGCCATAACCCTCGCAGTCCACCAGATACTGGAACCCCCGGCCCTTTCGACGGACGTCCAGGAGCCGGCGTACCGTCCACGCGGGCTCCCCGTCAATGATCCGGGCTGCCAGCTTCACTGCGGATACACCCCGTGTTTCATGTGTCAAGACTCAAGCCCTGCCATACCTCCCCACTGTGTGCCCCGGGACCAGCGCCGCCTCCTGCCCGGATCATTGACGGACTGAGGACTTTGAGTATTGGAAATGGTCTGATGTACCTGTCCTTAAGTTTCTGGGATTCCACCTGCAGGGGGATGTCCTTAGTGGATAGCCAAACCTCCTGCCCGGGCTGGTATGCAGGGGCCGGGGAACGCCGGCGGTCTGCATGGGCCTTAGCCCTCGTCCGGGCTCTGAGCAGGGCAGAGCGGGCGGTATGCCACACCCGACGGCACTTCCTCAGATGGGCCTGGACTGAGGGCACCCCGACCTCTCCCTCCACCAGTGGAAACAATGGGGGCTGGTACCCCAAACACACCTCAAACGGGGAGAGGCCAGTGGCAGATGAGACTTGGCTATTATGAGCATACTCGATCCAGGCCAGATGGTCACTCCAGGCCGTCGGGTGCGTGGAGGTCACGCAGCGGAGGGCCTGCACCAGTTCCTGGTTAGTCCGCTCTGCCTGCCCGTTCGTCTGGGGGTGGTACCCAGACGAGAGACTGACGGTGGCCCCCAGTTCCCTGCAGAAACTCCTCCAGACCTGGGAGGAGAACTGAGGACCATGATCCGAGACAATGTCTGATGGAATCCCATGCAGACGCACGACGTCGTGGACCAGGAGGTCTGCAGTCTCCTGGGCCGTCGGGAGATTCGGGAGGGCCACGAAGTGGGCCGCCTTGGAGAACCGGTCCACTATCGTTAAGATGGTGGTGTTGCCCTGGGACGGCGGGAGGCCCGTGACAAAGTCCAGGCCGATATGAGACCAGGGGCGACGAGGCACAGGCAGAGGCTGGAGGAGGCCTTGGGCCTTGTGATGGTCAGCCTTGCCCCTGGCACAGGTGGTGCAGGCCTGGACATACTCCCGGACGTCGGCTTCCATAGACGCCCACCAGAAGTGCTGCCGGACCACTGCCACGGTCCTTCGCACCCCTGGGTGACAGGAGAGCTTGGAACCGTGACAGAAGTCAAGGACCGCAGCCCTGGCCTCTGGTGGGACGTAGTTTGTTCTTCGGACCTGTCCCCAGGTCCGGGCTCCATGTCAGGGCCTCCCGGACGGTCTTCTCCACGTCCCAGGTAAGGGCGGCCACGACAGTGGACTCGGGGATGATGGTTTCAGGGGGTCTGACAGCTCGGTCTTGACCTCCTCTTCGTGCACCCGGGACAGGGCGTCAGATCGTTGGTTCTTTGTCCCGGGGCGGTAGGTGATCCGGAAGTCAAAACGCCCGAAGAACAGCGACCAGCGGGCTTGCCTGGGGTTCAGACGCTTCGCGGTCTGGATGTACTCCAGGTTCCGATGGTCCGTGAAAACCGTAAATTGTACCGATGCTCCCTCCAACAGGTGTCTCCACTCCTCAAGAGCCTCCTTCACCGCAAGAAGTTCCCAATTGCCGACATCATAGTTCCGTTCAGCTGGGGTCAACCTGCGGGAAAAGTAGGCACATGGATGGAGAACCTTGTCAGACTCCCCGCTCTGGGACAGCACGGCTCCTATCCCTGAGTCAGAGGCATCCACTTCAACAACAAACTGGCGCTTGGGATCGGGCTGCACCAGAACCGGTGCAGTCGAGAACCGGCGTTTCAACTCCCTAAACGCGGCTTCGCACCGATCCGACCAGGTGAAGGGGACTTTTGTGGAGGTCAGGGCTGTCAGGGGGCTAACTACCTGACTGTAGCCCTTGATGAACCTCCGGTAGAAATTCGCAAAACCGAGGAACTGTTGTAGTTTCCTACGGTTCGTTGGTTGGGGCCAATCTCTCACCGCCGCAACCTTGGCCGGATCAGGGGCGACGGAGTTGGAGGAGATGATGAACCCCAAGAAGGACAAAGAAGTGCAGTGGAACTCACACTTCTCGCCCTTCACAAACAGCCGGTTCTCCAACAACCGCTGTAGGACCCGACGTACATGCTTGACATGGGTCTCAGGATCCGGAGAAAAGATGAGTATATCGTCTAGATATATGAAGACAAACCGATGCAGGAAGTCCCGCAAGACGTCATTAACCAATGCTTGGAACGTCGCGGGCGCATTGGTGAGGCCGAACGGCATGACCAGGTACTCAAAGTGACCTAACGGGGTGTTAAATGCCGTCTTCCACTCGTCTCCCTCACGGCTCCGAACCAGGTGATAAGCATTCCTAAGATCCAATTTCGTGAAAATTTGGGCTCCATGCAGGGGCATGAACACTGAATCCAACAGAGGTAACGGGTATCGGTTGCGAACTGTGACCTCGTTCAGCCCTCTGTAATCAATGCATGGACGGAGTCCGCCGTCCTTGCCCACAAAAAAGAAACCAGCACCCATCGGGGAGGTGGAGTTCCGGATCAACCCGGCAGCTAACGAGTCCCGGATGTAGGTCTCCATTGATTCGCGTTCCGGACGTGAGAGGTTGTACAGCCTGCTGGACGGGTACTCAGCGCCCGGTATCAAATCAATGGCACAATCGTACGGACGGTGCGGGGGCAGCGTGAGTGCCAGATCCTTGCTGAAGACGTCAGCAAGGTCGTGGTACTCGGCTGGCACCGCCGCCAGATTGGGGGGGACAAAAACCTCCTCCTTAGCTGTCACACCGGGTGGAACCGAGGATCCTAAAGACTCCCGGTGGCAGGTTTCGCTCCACTGAACCACAACCCCAGACGGCCAATCAATCCGGGGATTGTGTTTTAACACCCGTGGAAAACCCAAAACCACTCGGGAGGTAGAAGGTGTTACATAAAACACAATCTCCTCCCTGTGATTCCCAGACACCACCAATGTCACTGGCTGTCTGGTGTGTGATTAGTGGAAGAATGGTGCCATCTAGCGCCCGCACCGACAATGGTGACGGTAAGGCCACTAGAGGGAGCCCAACCTCCTTTGCCCATCTGCTATCCAGCAGATTCCCCTCCGACCCCGTGTCCACCAGTGCTGGGGCGTGAAGGGTTAGATCCCCACTCAGGATCGTGACTGGGATTCGTGCAGATCATCGAGGTTTCCCCACGTGGGTGTTGTGACCCACCCTTAGCCCAGTCTCTAAGGACGAGTGCTGTTGTTGTGACCGTTTGGGGCATTCTCTCTGTATGTGCTCGGGAGAGCTGCAGAGAAAACACTCTCCACGGATCAGCCTCCTTTGTCTCTGATCTGATCGTTTTTTGGCCCTGCTCGTTTCCATAGCAACGTCAGCAGGGGGAGCTGTTGTCACGTGGAGAGCCCTGGCAGTGGAGCGTGGGGAAGTCGGCTTCCTTTCGGACCCGGGAGGAAGAGGGACGGCTTGAGCCGGGCCACGCCCCTCGTCTCGTTCCCATCGGTGTTCCGTTAATCGGTTGTCTAACCGTATAACCAGGTCGATAAGCCCATCTAAATCCCGCGGCTCGTCCTTCGCCACCAGGTGCTCCTTAAGGACCAGAGACAGTCCGTTTACAAAGGCGGCGCGGAGCGCAACAGCATTCCAGCCGGCTCGCGCTGCCGCGATGTGGAAGTCGACTGCATACTTCGCTGCGCTCCGACGCCCCTGCCGTATCGACAGCAGCACACTTGAAGCGGTCTCGCCTCTATGAGGGTGGTCGAACACCTGTCGGAACTCCCTCACAAACTCAGTATAAACCGTTAGGAGCCGTGAGTTCTGCTCCCAAAGCGCCGTAGCCCAGGCGCGTGCCTCTCCTCGAAGCAAATTGATCACATAAGCCACCCGGCTGGCGTCTGCTGCGTACATGACGGGACGCTGTGAAAAGACGAGCGAGCACTGCATCAAGAAGTCCGCGCACGTCTCCACACAGCCTCCGTACGGCTCCGGAGGGCTTATGTATGCTTCAGGGGAAGGTGGGGGGGTTCGTTGAACGACCAGCGGAATGTCTGTATCTGGCACACGGTCAGCAGGAGGAGCTGCTGCAGCAGCGCCCTGAGCACGCGCTTCCACCTGGGCGGTGAGAGCCTCCATCCTACGATTGAGAACACTGCTCTGCTCGGTGACTAAGTCCAACCGAGTGGTAAAGGCGGTTAAGATGTGCTGCAGCTCACCCAACATGCCTCCTGCTGGCGCCTGTGCACCTCGCTCTCCCATTGGCTGTTCAAGCGATGGTTGACGCCCCTCGGGATCCATGACGCTGGCCGAGAAATCCTGTTGTGAAAGTGACGTGACACGGACCCACAACAGGGGACGTTAATGAACGGACAATGGATAAGCCAAAAAGTAACAATTTAATGTTGTGAATCGCACAACGACGTACAGACAATAACAATATAGTGACTGTCAATCATACACCAGGTGACGTGTGGGCAGGCTCGACGATAGAAGACGCCTGGCGAGAGAGAAGCCGGATCCACACAGCTTCCACCACCAACGGAGCTGAAGAACACCGGAGCCGCCAAGCCCTGCGCCCCAGGTGGCCGCTGTCTTCAGCAGTCAGACCCGGTACTGCTGGCAGAGAACAAAGACAGTCCAGATGAGTGTGAGGACGCACACTCAGTAATCCCACAGTCTGTATGCAGTAAGGAGGGAGCACCTCCACCTCCAATCACACACTCGTGCAGCTCCTGTCTAGCCACTTATCTGGTTGGGGTGTGAAGTGAAGCCGTCGCTGTCACACCAAACGCCAATCCCACAGATAAGGAAAGCACCAGGAAAACGGCTGCAACAGAAGTTCAGATTATTACTCAACGTATGAGTCAGCAGAGACAATTACCTGATTGGTAGTTGATTTCTCAGCGGGGATGTGGAGTTGCAGTCCGGCCTTTATGGTGGTGGTGATGAGTAGTGGATGAGTGACAGCTGGTACGGATGATGACTGACAGCGGTCACTCCTGGTCGCTCCGACGCCCTCTCGTGCTTGAAGCCCGCACTTCAAGCAGGGCGCCATCTTGTGGTGGTGGGCCAGCAGTACCTCCTCTTCAGCGGCCCACACAACAGCTGGGTCCTCTTGGGTTAATGCTGCAGTCTCCAGTGACCTCGCTCTCCCCTGTCTCTCTTATCCCGCGTGTCCATTGATTTGAAAAAGGTTTTGACCAGTTATTTAAATTTGAACACAATTACTCTGAGGGCTCGTCCACCACTCAGAGATTTATTAAACAGAATTTAAATCTCACAGAATTTGATAGAATGCAAGTTTTACAGAATGAGTGAGACAAACAAAAGCATACCCAGACGTTCTGAGGGTCCCAGGAACTGCAAACTTCCAACCAGCAATCTGGTGTTCCAGCAAGCTGACAGCAAGGAGGAACCCCGAACAGTGGGCTGGCTTTGTATTTATACCCTATGCTACTACAACATTTTTCTGCTACTCTTGGGCGTTGTCCTTCATCTGGGTGGTCTTGATCCCTTTATTTCGTGGCATGGTCCTGCCCACACATGCTGTGAAGTCTTCTGTTCTTGAACTGATAAGAAATTTTGGGCAACAACTGCTAACTGAAAAACTGTCAGCAAGTCACATCACATGATTATACCACAAGAATGTTTGCACATTTCAAAATTGCACAACCTTCTAACAAACAGTTTAGTATCCTTCTCCAACGCTTTGTGGTCAGCGCTGGCATCCTGTTCCATATCTTCAGGGCCTCACCGAAACAGGGACACATCACATTTACAAGAGTTTTGAACATGATTATATAAGTAACATACAGTGAGGAAAATAAGTATTTGAACACCCTGCGATTTTGCAAGTTCTCCCACTTAGAAATCATGGAGGCATCTGAAATTTTCATCTTAGGTGCATGTCCACTGTGAGAGACATAATCTAAAAAAAAAAAAAAAAAAATTCCGTAAATCACAATGTATTTTTAAATAATTAATTTGCATTTTATTGCATAAAATAAGTATTTGACCCCAAAGAAAAACAGAGCTTAACAATTGGTACAGTAACCTTTGTCTGCCATTACAGAGGTCAAACGTTTCCTGTAGTTTTTCACCAGGTTTTCACACACTGCAGCAGGGATTTTGGTCCACTCCTCCATACAGATCTTCTCTAGATCTTTCAGGTTTGGAGTTTCAGCTCCCGCCAAAGATTTTCTATTGAGTTCAGGTCTGGAGACTGGCCAGGCCACTCCAGGACCTTGAAATGCTTCTTACGGAGCCCCTCCTTAGTTGCCCTGGCTGTGTGTTTGGGGTCATTGTCATGCTGGAAGACCCAGCCATGACCCATCTTCAATGCTCTTATTGAGGGAAGGTTGTTGTTTGCGAAAATCTCGCAATACGTGACCCCATCCATCCTCCCTTCAATACAGTGCAGTCGTCCTGTCCCTTTGCAGAAGCGCACCCCCAGAGTATGATGTTTCCACCCCCATGCTTCACGGTTGGGATGGTTTTCTTGGGGTTGTTCTCATCCTCTAAACATGGTAAGTGGAGTTGATTCCAAAAAGCTCTATTCTGGTCTCATCTGACCACATGACCTTCTCCCATGCCTCCTCTGGATCATCCAGATGGTCACTGGTGAACTTCAAACGGGCCTGGACATGTGCTGGCTTGAGCAGGGGGACCTTCCTGCCCTGCAGGATTTTAAACCATGACAGCATCGTGTTACTAATGTAATCTTTGTGACTGTGGTCCCAGCTCTCTTCAGGTCATTGACCAGGTCCTCCTGTGTAGTTCTGAGCTTTCTCAGAATCATCCTTACCCCACAAAGTGAGATCTTGCATGGAATCCCAGACTGAGGGAGATTGACAGTCATCTTGTGTTTCTTCCACTTTCTAATAAATAATCATAACAGTTGTTGTCTTCTACCAAGCTACTTGCCTTTTGTCCTGTAGTCCATCCCAGCCTTGTGCAGGTCTACAGTTTTGTCCCTGGTGTCCTTAGACAGCTCTTTGGTCTTGGCTACGGTGGACAGGTTGGAGTGTGATTGATTGAGTGTGTGAACAGGTGTCTTTTATACAGGTAACAAGTTCAAACAGGTTCAATTAATACAGGTAAAGAGTGCAGAATAAGAGGACTTCTTAAAGAAAAATTAACAGGTCTGTGAGAGACAGAATTCTTACTGGTTGGTAGGTGTTCAAATACTTATTTGCAGCAGTAACATACAAATAAATTATTTAAAAATCATACATTGTGATTTCTGGATTATTATTTTTTTTTTAGATTATGTCTCTCACAGTGGACATGCGCCTAAGATGAAAATTTCAGACGCCTCCATGATTTCTAAGTGGGAGAACTTGCGAAACCGCAGGGTGTTGAAATACTTATTTTCCTCACTGTGTAACAAGATTAATACAGCGTCATCCTCTGACACAGAGACTCTGCACACATCTGGATCCAAAATCCCACAGACTCCCAAAAAATGAAGAGGGTTGAGGGTGAAGTGTACGGCGCTCACTGAACAGTGGTGCACAAGCTGTGTGTCCATAGCTCCTAAAAATAATGTGTACCATATTCCCTTTTCTTTTTCCAAGCATCAGCTCAGCAGGTCCACCGATCTGAATGAACGCTGAGCCATCGATTTCAAGTGAATGGCAGGAGTAGTCAGTTTGCTATTGTGCTGTTAATTGTCTTTGGACAAACTAAAGTTACCCGCTGACAAATGCCGATTTTGACATTTTCCAGAAATGCACTTAAAAGAGAAGTTTAAGTAGCATTGAAGTCCTTCAGTGACCACAGAGTGTGACTGCACGTGTGTGGTTAGTCTGACAATCATGAATGCTCTGATGTTGAGTTGTGTGGCACGTCAAACAACATGAGACATGTCCTTTAAAAGACTGCAGTGAGACCACCTGTGTTGTGGCACTAAACAGAGACAAGTGGCAGAGCTAAAAGCTTTTTGATTTTCTTTAGGAGTGAGAAGGACTGACATGTAAGGAATGAAAATAGAGGGGCAGCACATGCAGGACGGTTTTGAGACTGTGAAGGTAGATGATTTTAAATTAGCAGTGCACGCAGTCACATTTTTTCACTTCTAATCCAGTCCCAATACCAGCTCTGTTTGCTTTAGTACTTTTAATATTATTATCATTATTGTTGCTTTCGTATGAGGACAGTTTGTATCCTGTTATACAGCTTCATGATGACATGGTATAGAGAAGAATTTTCTTAAAAATAAGACTTGAAAGTTCAGCTTCAATTTACCAGAAGGTATGTCTGAGATGCACACCTATGTAGATTTGATGTTTGGTGAAGAATTTACTTTTATTTGTTGCTGGGACAGTACCTGAAGTCTCATCTCTTGAGCACCAGATGGCACACCCACTCCGAATACATGAACTGTTTTCACGATGGAGGCATTTCCTCATTTCCAAAGCACAAGTAACCACAACAAAATAAAGTACTTCATTTATTCATATTTGGAATCAGTCTGGGTAAATCATCACTTTGTCTTTCTGCTCACGATTAAAAAATCTTCACTTTTAATATGCTTTTTCCAAACATTTGATTCGGGTTGTGACAGAGCGTCTCCCTCTCGGTACGACGACTTTGCAAACATTGCACATTACTGTCCTGCTTTGCGGTGTTCAGCCAACATGTCAGTGACAGTATGTCTGAAGGCTTGCCTGTTAGGCGGCTGCTAACTGCGGAAGACACCTCTTGAACGGCAGCGTTCCACATTATAGTATTCTGTCTCAGTAAGAGATGCGCCTCAGTCCAGGACCCCACCCCCCGCACTCTGCAGCAAGCAGAGTAGCAAAGCAGCACTTGTGGAGACAGTTCACAGATGTTTCATAAACTGCAGGTTGTACTGGAAATTTCCAATCCCTGATTTACGTTGGTATCAGATGCCGATACAGATATTGGATGGGCCCCCCTACTTTAAATACTTCGAGTCAACTGTCCAAAGTAATGGAGAGTGCAGTAAGGAAGCAAAGCAATTTGCAAGCAGGGTGTAGTGGGTGAAGAAAAGTGACGAGTGATTTGCAACAGAAGAGTATCTTCATACATTCATGTGCTATACCTACTTATTTCAGGAAAGGGACATGGCAGAACTGGAACCTATACCAGCAGTGAGATGCAGAGTACACCCTAGACAGGATGCCAGTCTAGTGCAGGGCCAGAAGAGTATCTGCAAGTGTCAACATTTACATAACAGTAAAAGAGACCAGCTATGTTGTATGTCTTAGAGTGGTATGCAATAGTGTTAACAAAAAGACAGGAGGCAGAACTGGAAGCAGCAGCACTGAAGATGCTGGGAAGCTGAGTATGGAACCTCCAGTCGAGCTGACAATAGGGAAGATAAGGAGGTTTACAGATGTGGTGTTGAAGGACATGCTGGTGGCCGGTGTGACAGAAGATGCAGAGGACAGGATGAAATGGAGATGGATGATCTGCTGTGGTCACCCCTAATGGGAGCAGCTGAAAGAAGTGAAATCCTGAGTAACAAATCCCAGAAAATGTATGTCATAT
This sequence comes from Thalassophryne amazonica, assembly GCF_902500255.1. NCBI lineage: Eukaryota > Metazoa > Chordata > Actinopteri > Batrachoidiformes > Batrachoididae > Thalassophryne > Thalassophryne amazonica. The sequence continues at coordinate 916,003 of NC_047113.1, forward strand.
ATGTCTGCATACATTAAACTTATTTAAAACTGAAAGCTTTATTATAAATTGTGTACATTAAATATTGCAGCATTTATTGTTTTTTGAGGCTGATTGGTTAGGGTAGGTCAATAATACAAATACAGCTGATATTGACAAGTTACACAAACAAACAAACAAAAAAACCTACTTTGGCTGCCAGGGAAGAGACTACAATAATCACTGGTCACCAGCTATCATTACTGAAACTTGAATTAAGTTTCATATACAGTACACAACACTCTGGTGTCTTCTAGGTAAACGTCACAAGAGTGGGGATGACTTAAAACTGCATCACCTGTCAATAACTACACTATGTCTAAGTCCACAAGTACAGCATTCTCTCTGATGAACAATCAAAAACAAATGCCTTTGACAATCTATACTGAAAATGCAGTTCTCAAAGTACAAACTCAATCCAACAAAGATTACTACAAACAGATTATATATATATATATATATATATATATATATATACATATATATATATATATATATATATATATACACACACACACACACACACGTTAATATAACAAATCTCAATCACCTTTACAGCTGGGCTTCCCCTTCCTTTTTTTTTTTTTGACAACTCAGTGCATGGTTGGGAGTTTCTACTTTGGAGCCTGTATCATGAATATAGTCCCTCCAGTTCCAGGTGCCCACCCGCATGAGGGAATCAATGGGAACACTGGCTGCAGCACTTGAGAAGCTCAACGAAGAATAACAATGCCTGGGTTTGTAACTGTCCTGGATCAAAACTAAGATCCAGGCTTTTAACGACTTCCTGGACTGAGTGGTCTGATATGTATCTGTACTTCTCTTACTTCGATAGTGACATGCATGCCTCTGGGTCCTCTGCTTTTTAGATCAAGAAGCACTTGGGAAGAGCTTAGGGAGTCATGAGCTCGCTGGACAGAGGTGTTTGACAATGCCGACATCTTTGCAGGAGAACAAAAGTCCAAGTCTTTATGGTCCTGCTGCAACATATCTTACTGTATGGTTGTGAGACTTGGAAGCTAACCAGTGACCTAAAGCAAAGATGGGATGTCATTGATAGTAGATCTCTTTGGAGGACCCTTGGGTCCCCCTGGAATGTCTTTTTCTCAAACAAATGGTACTCAGAGTAACTAAGATGAGGAGTATAACTTGTACTGTGGGGGAACAGTAGCTTCAACATTTTGACTATGTGACACATTTCTCGGTGCATGATTCAGCATGCAGGTGCCTGAGTGCCGAACACGCCAGTGACTAAAGAAGGCCAATGGGATGCACGTGTCACCTGCCTGTATTAGATATATGGTTATTTTAGAGACGTGGGGATGGACCGGTTGTCTGCCTGGATGGTGGCCATCCAGGGCAGTGTCGTGGAGGTGGCAAAGTGTGGCACCAGCACATGATCCCAGACTTTACTTTCTCCAGCATTTTTGATTGTTCAAAAGAGGAAAACAGCCAACCTGCTCATAATGTACAGTGGGTAAAATAAGTTTTGAACATGTCACCATTTTCTTAGTATACGAGAAATATATTTCTAAAGGTGCTATTGACATGAAATTTTCACAAGATGTCTGTTACAACCCAGGGAAGAAACACAAAGAAATAAAACCATGGATGTCCACAAATTAAGTTACCTCTAACAATATGAAATTACGCAGGACAAAGTATTTAACACCTGAAGAAAGGGAGGTGCAAAGAGGCATGGAAAGGCAAGACACCAGCTGAAGTCTATCAGTAATTAGAAAGCAGTCCTGCCCCTTGTCAGTGCAAATTAAAAGCAGCTACTTCAGTGCCAAATGATGGCCTATAAAAAGGTGTCTCATTACCAAAGTGTCACAAAGGAAACATCTTATGATGGATAAGAGCAAAGAGCTCTCTCAAGATCTCCACAACCTTATTGCTAAACATACTGATGGCATTGGTTACAGAAGGATTTCAAAACTTCTGAATGTTCCAGTAAGCATGGTTGGGGCCATAGCCTGAAAGTGGAAAGATCACCATTTCACCATAAAGCAGCCACGAACAGGTGCTCCTCACAAGATTACTGACAGAGGACTGAAAATAATCAGAAGAGTTGTCCAAGAGCCAAGAACCACTTCAGAAAGGAAAACATAAGTAATGCACTCAACCACCACCGTATGCATGCTCACCACACAAGACTCCACTGAAGAAAAAGCATGTTGAAGCTCGTTTAATGTTTGCTGCACAACACTGAGACGAGCCTTTATGAAAACTCATAAATTGGATTTGGTTGTTCACGAGAACTCCAAATGTGTTTTCTCTGCTCAGCCCTAAACATGGCAGGCTTATCAGCCTCTCAAGGTCAAAACGCCCCATTGTTTTCCTCCAGAAGAATTTCTACGGCCTTGGTGAACCATTTGGCTGCTTTCTTATCTTCTGCAACTCCAGCACACACAGACAGAAACTGACATAAACTTAACTCATCTGCCACTCAAACATGGACAGTGACTGATACGCATGCTCCACCCCCTACCCCTCCTTTGTGTTCCTGTCCCCATCCTCCACCCCATCCCGGCCCCTGCTCACACACCCCCAAGCTGGCTGCATGACCACATGTTGCCCCCCCCCCCCCCCCCCCCCCACACTCACACTCACATTTCCTCAGTTCGGATGATGGACTGTTTCAAAGTTTAGCGTACATAAACAATCAAATGTATATGTGGCCCATTATTACATTCAAGTAGTAATAATTGTGGATTAATTGCTGTATATTTGTCTGAGGTAATTGGGTGTGAAATGAATTGCCCTTTTAGGGATCAATAAAGATGTCTGAAGTCTGTGAAATACTGGGAGAATATAGTCTGGTCAGATGAGACCAATACTGAACTCTTTGGATGCCAAAATACACACCTTGTTTGGAGGTCAAATGTCACTGCACATCACCCTAAAAACACCTTATCAACAGTGAAGTTTGTAGTTGGGAACATCATGGTGTGGAGGACTGTTTTTCAACATATGACACTGACAAAATTCATATAATTGAAGGAAAGATGAATGGAAAAATGTACTGAAACACTGATAAACATTTACCAGGATGATGAAGATGAAATGAGGGCAGAGATTTCAGCAAAACAGTGATCCAAAACACACAGCCAAGGGAACTCAACTGGTTTCAGAAAAAGAAAATAAAGCTGCTGGAATGGACCAGCCAATTACCTGACTTGAATCCAATAAAAATCACAGAAAGAACTAAAGATCAGAGTTCAAAGAAGAGGTCCACGAAACATTCAATATTTGAAGACTGTTTGTGTGGAAGAATGGGCCAAAATCACACCTGAGCAATGCAGGCGACTACTTTCTTCATACAGGAGGCATCCTGAAGCTGTCAAAGGCTTCCAACAAAGGCTTTTTTACAAAGTTTTAAATAAATTTCAGTAAGCGTGTTCAATATTTTTCCCCATGTCATTCCATTTTATTATACATAAGTACATTTCTGTACCTATTTGTTTTGGCATCAACGGATTACATGAGGTGATAACGGACACCTGGTGAAAATTTCATGTCAATAGCACCTTTAGAAATATATTTACTGAGAAAAATGGTGATGTGATAAAAACTAATTTTACTCGCTCTAACTACTGAGAGGTGATATGGTTTGGGCTCATTTGATATGTCAGTGATACTGCATATGGATGCACTCACTCCTGCTGTGTATGAATGTGTTCCTGGTGCTGAGTTACAAAAACAAAGTCTGTGTGAAGCAGCACAGTATTTACAATGTATGCAGAGCTCCAGTCTTTTCTGTCCATCAGAAAATATTCACTTTGTTTTTAGTTCCTTGTAAATCAGCAGCAGAGATGTTTCGGAGCTGCAACTGATGTAAACAGAAACCAACAGGTGAAGCATCACTCTCTCGCGCTCGCAGATCAAATTTCCACGTCGCTCTCTTTGTCGTTGTCATGGTCACCATCGTAGAACTCATTGGCCGCCTCTGCTCTGAGGAAATCACATCATGACAGTCCAGTTTGGTTCGAAGAGTTATGCAGTCAGAGTCATTTTAAAGCCCACCCCGAGTGCTAACCTGCTGTAGCTGTCCTCGCCCCCCCGCTCATCAGGGTCGGGCTCGTCGGTGCGCTCGCATCTCAGAACATCAGAGGGAACGTCATGGATCTGGACACTAGGGGCATGGTTTAACATCTTCAGGTTTTCAAAGACAGTCTGGCGGATCTGCTCCAAATACTGTAGCGACATGTACAAGGTCAGTAATTCTAGACCCTGAATAGAGTGATAACTTACAGGCTGCGCTATAAAAACATGTTAAAAAAAAGAAGAAAATTCAATCCAACTCATCAGTTTAGCACATCATCAAGCTCCTCTGAATTTTGATATAAATGTCTTACCTGTCTGGAGTTCTGGTTTTCTATCCTGGTGCTGACATCAGGATGAAGCGTGAAGTCTGGAGCAAAGTATTCAAAGTATTCTGGACAAGAGCAGAAAAGGAAAAACTCACAAAGGATAACTGCACTGACTTTCTTCAGTTCCATAAATATGTCCTTTCTAAACCAGTCACAATACCAAAACTAATATAAACACTATTTTGTCCTGCTGTCTTTAATCAACTTTGTATTCCAATTTTTTTTAAAAGTTTTGAAAATTTGCACTTTGATCGTTCAGACTCACAGTCACCATCTCTCAGTGTAAAGTCTTTCCTCTGATTTAATTTCTATAATTTTCTTCTTTGATCTATTAGTCATAACCCACTTTGCAAGCTCTATATGAGGTCTGTCCAAAAAGTATCGAACCTTTTTATTTTTTTCAAAAACCATATGGATTTGAATCACGTGTGATTGCATTAGCCAAGCTTGAACTTTCGTGCGCATGCGTGAGTTTTTTCACGTCTGTCAGTTGCGTCACTCGCCTGTGAGCAGGCTTTGTATGAGCACTGGTCCACCCCTCTCGTCGTTTTTTTTATTGCGAATAAATGTCTGAACGATTTGGAGCTTTGCTGCATCAATTTTTTTCCAGAAACTGTGAGAGACCTCCAGGTGGACACCGTTCGGAAAATTCAGATGGCTTTCAGGGACGATTTTATGGGGATTACACAGATTAAGGAGTGATCCAGATGGTTTAAAGACCGCCCACAACTGCTGAGAGCACGCTGCGCTCCGAGCGCCGATCAACAGGCTCCAACCCCGCTGAAACAACCAGATCATTTCCAACGTGAAGCTTTGTTGATCCGGGACGTCGTTGGACTTTCACAAAAAGGCTGAAAACGTGGACATCAGCACTTTTTCGGTACATTCCACTGTTACAGGAGTTTTTTTCATGGAAAGAAAAGCGGATGGATGCGCCACGGAGCCGTTCATGACGTGGCACAAAACCACCGCCGTGTTGGTCTCACAGGACGGCTTTCAGGTGGATTTCAGACGGCTTCCGGTTGCTTTTCAGTTGTGTGATTATCCGAGAAATTGAGCATGAGCTGGACATGCCCCAACATGTCCTGTGAGGCTTCATCACGGCATTGCTTTGCGCCATGCGGCTCCTCCGCGACGCGCGGAATTCTGCTCCTCTTTCCATGACAAAAACTCCTGTAACAGTGGAATGTGCTGTTCATTTCTAAACTGGACGCTGTCTTGATCCGGTATGTCGTCTGACTAGCACAGGAATTGTGAAAAGATGTGGACATCAGCACTTTTTCGGCACACTGAGACACGTGCGGAGGAATTCCGCGCGTCACGGCGCTCTGAGCGCGGCGCGCTCTCAGCAGTTGTGGGCGGTCTTTAAGCCGTCTGGATCACTCCTTAATCTGTGTAATCCCCATAAAATCGTCCCTGAAAGCCATATTAATTTTCCGAACGGTGTCCACCTGGAGGTCTCTCACAGTTTCTGGAAAAAAACTGATGCAGCAAAGCTCCAAATCGTTCAGACATTTATTCACAATAAAAATCCGACGAGAGGGGTGGACCACTGCTCACACAAAGCCTGCTCACAGGTGAATGACAACTGACAGACGTGAAAAAATTCACGCATGCGCACGAAGGTTCAAGCTTGGCTGATGCAATCACACGTGATTCAAATCCATATGGTCTTTGCAAAAAATAAAAAGGTCCGATACTTTTTGGACAGACCTCGCATATACAAAGAGACTGTGTGTGTGTGTGTGTGTATATATACGCACACATATATACACACAAATAAAATATGCACCTCAGAATTGAGTCAAACTTGGAACACATATACTTTGACATATGGTCCACTGTTTATTTATTGTCGCACCGTGTTAGAGGGCTCTACTGGGATTGGGGCCCGCAGACCCGATGCATGTGTTGTGGAGCAGGCGGTCAGAACTTTGCTGCGGGTGGGAGGGGGCGGCTAAAAATAAACACTGCGGGAACAGAAGCGACAACATGACTCAGTCAACTAAGGAGAATAGTGTAAAGTGTCCACACTCTACTTTCATCTTAGATAATTTAACAGGCGCAGTGGACAGAGAGAGACACAGCAAGTCTGTCTCTGTGTCACAGCGCAGCGACTTACTGCAGGCCCAAAGAAGGGGATGCACTGAACTGTCACACGAAAAACATCCAAACAGTAACACTATTCCTGTTCAGTGCGTCAAAAGGCATACAGGCCAGGGGTTCAACCAAACAAACACACACACTCATCTTCAACCGCTTAGTCCAATTAAGGGTCGCGGGGGGCTGGAGCCTATCCCAGCAGTCATAGAGAGCGAGGCGGGGTTCACCCAGGACAGGACACCAGTCTGTCACAGGGCCACAAACAGACAAACAAATTCAACAAGAACAACCCCAGGTTTCTTTTCAGCACTGTAGCCAGGCTGACAAAGAGTCGAGTATTCCTTTAACTTTAACTAGTAATGACTTCATGACTTTCTTTGCTAATAAAATTTTAACTATTAGAGAAAAAATTACTCATAACCATCCCAAAGACGTATCGTTATCTTTGGCTGCTTTCAGTGATGCCGGTATTTGGTTAGACTCTTTCTCTCCGATTGTTCTGTCTCAGTTATTTTCATTAGTCACTTCATCCAAACCATCAACATGTCTATTAGACCCCATTCCTACCAGGCTGCTCAAGGAAGCCCTACCATTATTTAATGCTTCGATCTTAAATATGATCAATCTATCTTTATTAGTTGGCTATGTACCACAGGATTTTAAGGTGGCAGTAATTAAACCATTACTTAAAAAGCCATCACTTGACCCAGCTATCTTAGCTAATTATAGGCCAATCTCCAACCTTCCTTTTCTCTCATAAATTCTTGAAAGGGTAGTTGTAAAACAGCTAACTGATCATCTGCAGAGGAATGGTCTATTTGAAGAGTTTCAGTCAGGTTTTAGAATTCATCATAGTACAGAAACAGCATTAGTGAAGGTTACAAATGATCTTCTTATGGCCTCAGACAGTGGACTCATCTCTGTGCTTGTTCTGTTAGACCTCATTGCTGCTTTTGATACTGTTGACCATAAAATTTTATTACAGAGATTAGAGCATGCCATAGGTATTAAAGGCACTGCGCTGCGGTGGTTTGAATCATATTTATCTAATAGATTACAATTTGTTCATGTAAATGGGGAATCTTCTTCACAGACTAAGGTTAATTATGGAGTTCCACAAGGTTCTGTGCTAGGACCAATTTTATTCACTTTATACATGCTTCCCTTAGGCAGTATTATTAGACAGCATTGCTTAAATTTTCATTGTTACGCAAATGATACCCAGCTTTATCTATCCATGAAGCCAGAGGACACACACCAATTAGCTAAACTGCAGGATTGTCTTACAGACATAAAGACATGGATGACCTTTAATTTCCTGCTTTTAAACTCAGATAAAACTGAAGTTATTGTACTTGGCCCCACAAATCTTAGAAACATGGTGTCTAACCAGATCCTTACTCTGGATGGCATTACCCTGACCTCTAGTAATACTGTGAGAAATCTTGGAGTCATTTTTGATCAGGATATGTCATTCAATGCGCATATTAAACAAATATGTAGGACTGCTTTTTTTGCATTTACGCAATATCTCTAAAATTAGAAAGGTCTTGTCTCAGAGTGATGCTGAAAAACTAATTAATCCATTTATTTCCTCTAGGCTGGACTATTGTAATTCATTATTATCAGGTTGTCCTAAAAGTTCCCTAAAAAGCCTTCAGTTAATTCAAAATGCTGCAGCTAGAGTACTAACGGGGACTAGAAGGAGAGAGCATATCTCACCCATATTGGCCTCTCTTCATTGGCTTCCTGTTAATTCTCGAATAGAATTTAAAATTCTTCTTCTTACTTATAAGGTTTTGAATAATCAGGTCCCATCTTATCTTAGGGACCTCATAGTACCATATCACCCCAATAGAGCGCTTCGCTCTCAGGCTGCAGGCTTACTTGTAGTTCCTAGGGTTTGTAAGAGTAGAATGGGAGGCAGAGCCTTCAGCTTTCAGGCTCCTCTCCTGTGGAACCAGCTCCCAATTCAGATCAGGGAGACAGATACCCTCTCTACTTTTAAGATTAGGCTTAAAACTTTCCTTTTTGAAAAAGCTTATAGTTAGGGCTGGATCAGGTGACCCACATTCACAAACAAACAAACAACGCCAGTCTGTCACAGGGCCACAAACAGACAAACAAACACATTCACAAACAAACAAACAACGCCAGTCTGTCACAGGGCCACAAACAGACAAACAAACACATTCACAAACAAACAAACAACACCAGTCTGTTGCAGGACCACAAACAAACTAACAAACACATTCACAAACAAACAAACAATGCCAGTCTGTCACAGGGCCACAAACAGACAAACAAACACATTCACAAAAAAACAAACAAACAACGCCAGTCTGTCGCAGGGCCACATACAGACAAACAAACACATTCACAAACAAACAAACAATGCCAGTCTGTCGCAGGGCCACAAACAGACAAACAAACACATTCACAAAAAAACAAACAAACAACGCCAGTCTGTCGCAGGGCCACATACAGACAAACAAACACATTCACAATCAATCAATTTTTTTTTATATAGCGCCAAATCACAACAAACAGTTGCCCCAAGGCGCCTTATATTGTAAGGCAAGGCCATACAATAATTATGTAAAACCCCAACGGTCAAAACGACCCCCTGTGAGCAAGCACTTGGCTACAGTGGGAAGGAAAAACTCCCTTTTAACAGGAAGAAACCTCCAGCAGAACCAGGCTCAGGGAGGGGCAGTCTTCTGCTGGGACTGGTTGGGGCTGAGGGAGAGAACCAGGAAAAAGACATGCTGTGGAGGGGAGCAGAGATCGATCACTAATGATTAAATGCAGAGTGGTGCATACAGAGCAAACAACAATGCCAGTCTGTCACAGGGCCACAAACATACAAACAAACACATTCACAAACAAACAAACAACGCCAGTCTGTCACAGGGCCACAAACAGACAAACAAACACATTCACAAACAAACACACAAACAACGCCAGTCTGTCACAGGGCCACAAATCAATCAATCAATTTTTTTTTATATAGCGCCAAATCACAACAAACAGTTGCCCCAAGGCGCTTTATATTGTAAGGCAAGGCCATACAATAATTATGTAAAACCCCAACGGTCAAAACGACCCCCTGTGAGCAAGCACTTGGCTACAGTGGGAAGGAAAAACTCCCTTTTAACAGGAAGAAACCTCCAGCAGAACCAGGCTCAGGGAGGGGCAGTCTTCTGCTGGGACTGGTTGGGGCTGAGGGAGAGAACCAGGAAAAAGACATGCTGTGGAGGGGAGCAGAGATCGAATACTAATGATTAAATGCAGAGTGGTGCATACAGAGCAAAAAGAGAAAGAAACAGTGCATCATGGGAACCCCCCAGCAGTCTACGTCTATAGCAGCATAACTAAGGGATGGTTCAGGGTCACCCGATCCAGCCCTAACTATAAGCTTTAGCAAAAAGGAAAGTTTTAAGCCTAATCTTAAAAGTAGAGAGGGTGTCTGTCTCCCTGATCTGAATTGGGAGCTGGTTCCACAGGAGAGGAGCCTGAAAGCTGAAGGCTCTGCCTCCCATTCTACTCTTACAAACCCTAGGAACTACAAGTAAGCCTGCAGTCTGAGAGCGAAGCGCTCTATTGGGGTGATATGGTACTACGAGGTCCCTAAGATAAGATGGGACCTGATTATTCAAAACCTTATAAGTAAGAAGAAGAATTTTAAATTCTATTCTAGAATTAACAGGAAGCCAATGAAGAGAGGCCAATATGGGTGAAATATGCTCTCTCCTTCTAGTCCCCGTCAGTACTCTAGCTGCAGCATTTTGAATTAACTGAAGGCTTTTTAGGGAACTTTTAGGACAACCTGATAATAATGAATTACAATAGTCCAGCCTAGAGGAAATAAATGCATGAATTAGTTTTTCAGCATCACTCTGAGACAAGACCTTTCTGATTTTAGAGATATTGCGTAAATGCAAAAAAGCAGTCCTACATATTTGTTTAATATGCGCTTTGAATGACATATCCTGATCAAAAATGACTCCAAGATTTCTCACAGTATTACTAGAGGCCAGGGCAATGCCATCCAGAGTAAGGATCTGGTTAGACACCATGTTTCTAAGATTTGTGGGGCCAAGTACAATAACTTCAGTTTTATCTGAGTTTAAAAGCAGGAAATTAGAGGTCATCCATGTCTTTATGTCTGTAAGACAATCCTGCAGTTTAGCTAATTGGTGTGTCTCCTCTGGCTTCATGGATAGATAAAGCTGGGTATCATCTGCGTAACAATGAAAATTTAAGCAATACCGTCTAATAATACTACCTAAGGGAAGCATGTATAAAGTGAATAAAATTGGTCCTAGCACAGAACCTTGTGGAACTCCATAATTAACCCTAGTCTGTGAAGAAGATTCCCCATTTACATGAACAAATTGTAATCTATTAGACAAATATGATTCAAACCACCGCAGCGCAGTGCCTTTAATACCTATGGCATGCTCTAATCTCTGTAATAAAATTTTATGGTCAACAGTATCAAAAGCAGCACTGAGGTCTAACAGAACAAGCACAGAGATGAGTCCACTGTCCGAGGCCATAAGAAGATCATTTGTAACCTTCACTAATGTTGTTTCTGTACTATGATGAATTCTAAAACCTGACTGAAACTCTTCAAATAGACCATTCCTCTGCAGATGATCAGTTAGCTGTTTTACAACTACCCTTTCAAGAATGTTTGAGAGAAAAAGAAGGTTGGAGATTGGCCTATAATTAGCTAAGATAGCTGGGTCAAGTGATGGCTTTTTAACTAATGGTTTAATTACTGCCACCTTAAAAGCCTGTGGTACATAGCCAACTAACAAAGATAGATTGATCATATTTAAGATCGAAGCATTAAATAATGGTAGGGCTTCCTTGAGCAGCCTGGTAGGAATGGGGTCTAATAAACATGTTGATGGTTTGGATGAAGTAACTAATGAAAATAACTCAGACAGAACAATCGGAGAGAATGAGTCTAACCAAATACCGGCATCACTGAAAGCAGCCAAAGATAACGATACGTCTTTGGGATGGTTATGAGTAATTTTTTCTCTAATAGTTAAAATTTTGTTAGCAAAGAAAGTCATGAAGTCATTACTAGTTAAAGTTAATGGAATACTCAGCTCAATAGAGCTCTGACTCTTTGTCAGCCTGGCTACAGTGCTGAAAAGAAACCTGGGGTTGTTCTTATTTTCTTCAATTAGTGATCAGTAGAAAGATGTCCTAGCTTTACGGAGGGCTTTTTTATAGAGCAACAGACTCTTTTTCCAGGCTAAGTGAAGATCTTCTAAATTAGTGAGACGCCATTTCCTCTCCAACTTACGGGTTATCTGCTTTAAGCTACGAGTTTGTGAGTTATACCACGGAGTCAGGCACTTCTGATTTAAAGCTCTCTTTTTCAGAGGAGCTACAGCATCCAAAGTTGTCTTCAATGAGGATGTAAAACTATTGACGAGATACTCTATCTCACTTACAGAGTTTAGGTAGCTACTCTGCACTGTGTTGGTATATGGCATTAGAGAACATAAAGAAGGAATCATATCCTTAAACCTAGTTACAGCGCTTTCTGAAAGACTTCTAGTGTAATGAAACTTACATTACACACAAACACATTCACAAACAAACACACAATGCCAGTCTGTCACAGGGCCACAAACAGACAAACAAACACATTCACAAACAAACAAACAAACAATGCCAGTCTGTCACAGGGCCACAAACATACAAACAAACACATTCACAAACAAACAAACAAACAACGCCAGTCTGTCACAGGGCCACAAACAGACAAACAAACACATTCACAAACAAACACACAAACAACGCCAGTCTGTCACAGGGCCACAAACAGACAAACAAACACATTCACAAACAAACACACAATGCCAGTCTGTCACAAGGCCACAAACAGACAAACAAACACATTCACAAACAAACACACAATGCCAGTCTGTCACAGGGCCACATACAGACAAACAAACACATTCACAAACAAACAAACAATGCCAGTCTGTCACAGGGCCACATACAAACAAACACATTCACAAACAAACAAACAAACAATGCCAGTCTGTCACAGGGCCACATACAAACAAACACATTCACAAACAAACAAACAAACAATGCCAGTCTGTCACAGGGCCACATACAAACAAACACATTCACAAACAAACAAACAAACAATGCCAGTCTGTCACAGGGCCACATACAAACAAACACATTCACAAACAAACAAACAATGCCAGTCTGTTGCAGGGCCACAAACAAACAAACAAACTAACAAACACATTCACAAACAAACAAACAAACAATGCCAGTCTGTCACAGGGCCACATACAAACAAACACATTCACAAACAAACAAACAATGCCAGTCTGTTGCAGGGCCACATACAAACAAACACATTCACAATCAAACAAACAACGCCAGTCTGTTGCAGGGCCACATACAAACAAACACATTCACAAACAAACAAACAACGCCAGTCTGTCACAGGGCCACATACAAACAAACACATTCACAAACAAACAAACAACGCCAGTCTGTTGCAGGGCCACAAACAAACAAACAAACAAACACATTCACAAACAAACAAACAAACAATGCCAGTCTGTCACAGGGCCACATACAAACAAACACATTCACAAACAAACAAACAATGCCAGTCTGTCGCAGGGCCACATACAAACAAACACATTCACAAACAAACAAACAACGCCAGTCTGTCACAGGGCCACATACAAACAAACACATTCACAAACAAACAAACAAACAACGCCAGTCTGTCGCAGGGCCACATACAAACAAACACATTCACAAACAAACAAACAACGCCAGTCTGTCACAGGGCCACATACAAACACATTCACAAACAAACAAACAATGCCAGTCTGTTGCAGGGCCACATACAAACAAACACATTCACAAACAAACAAACAACGCCAGTCTGTCACAGGGCCACATACAAACAAACACATTCACAAACAAACAAACAACGCCAGTCTGTCGCAGGGCCACATACAAACAAACACATTCACAAACAAACAAACAAAGCCAGTCTGTTGCAGGACCACAAACAAACAAACACATTCACAAACAAACAAACAAAGCCAGTCTGTTGCAGGGCCACAAACAAACAAACAAACAAACACATTCACAAACAAACAAACAATGCCAGTCTGTTGCAGGGCCACAAACAAACAAACAAACAAACTAACAAACACATTCACAAACAAACAAACAAACAATGCCAGTCTGTCACAGGGCCACATACAAACAAACACATTCACAAACAAACAAACAATGCCAGTCTGTTGCAGGACCACAAACAAACAAACACATTCACAAACAAACAAACAAAGCCAGTCTGTTGCAGGGCCACAAACAAACAAACAAACAAACACATTCACAAACAAACAAACAAACAATGCCAGTCTGTCACAGGGCCACATACAAACAAACACATTCACAAACAAACAAACAATGCCAGTCTGTCACAGGGCCACATACAAACAAACACATTCACAAACAAACAAACAATGCCAGTCTGTTGCAGGGCAACAAACAAACAAACAAACAAACTAACAAACACATTCACAAACAAACAAACAATGCCAGTCTGTTGCAGGGCCACATACAAACAAACAAACTAACAAACACATTCACAAACAAACAAACAAACAATGCCAGTCTGTCACAGGGCCACATACAAACAAACAAACATATTCACAAACAAACAAACAACGCCAGTCTGTTGCAGGGCCACAAACAAACAATGCCAGTCTGTCACAGGGCCACATACAAACAAACAAACACATTTACACTCGCATACACAAAGTCTCCAATCCAGCAAACCTGCATGTCTTTGGATGTGGGAGGAAGCCGGAGCACCCAGAGAGAACAACAAAACAAACAATCCCATGAAATTCTTCATTAATAGCCTAAATGATGTGTTTGCTTTCGCAGGATGGGAGAATACACAAAATCAATGCATCTCTATTACTGTGTGCTCAGCATTTCACGGGTGCGGGCGGGACTGGACACACATGTTACAGGAATGGTCAGAATTTCAGTGGGAGCAGGAATATAGTCCCACGCAGGACTCTACATCATGTTACTAGAACACGCTACAGTGCATGTCAATGAAATGCTTGTGTGCAGGCCTCTCAAGCAGTAGTACATTTTCCAAATTTACATATATACAGAAACAACAACAACAATACAACCCCTGGCAAAAATTATGGAATCACCGGCCTCGGAGGATGTTCATTCAGTTGTTTAATTTTGTAGAAAAAAAGCAGATCACAGACATGACACAAAACTAAAGTCATTTCAAATGGCAACTTTCTGGCTTTAAGAAACACTATAAGAAATCAGGAAAAAAAATTGTGGCAGTCAGTAACGGTTACTTTTTTAGACCAAGCAGAGGGAAAAAAATATGGAATCACTCAATTCTGAGGAAAAAATTATGGAATCACCCTGTAAATTTTCATCCCCAAAACTAACACCATCAAATCAGATCTGCTCGTTAGTCTGCATCTAAAAAGGAGTGATCACACCTTGGAGAGCTGTTGCACCAAGTGGACATGAATCATGGCTCCAACACGAGAGATGTCAATTGAAACAAAGGAGAGGATTATCAAACTCTTAAAAGAGGGTAAATCATCACGCAATGTTGCAAAAGATGTTGGTTGTTCACAGTCAGCTGTGTCTAAACTCTGGACCAAATACAAACAACATGGGAAAGTTGTTAAAGGCAAACATACTGGTAGACCAAGGAAGACATCAAAGCGTCAAGACAGAAAACTTAAAGCAATATGTCTCAAAAATCAAAAATGCACAACAAAACAATCAATCAATCAATTTTTTTATATAGCGCCAAATCACAACAAACAGTTGCCCCAAGGCGCTTTATATTGTAAGGCAAGGCCATACAATAATTATGTAAAACCCCAACGGTCAAAACGACCCCCTGTGAGCAAGCACCTGGCTACAGTGGGAAGGAAAAACTCCCTTTTAACAGGAAGAAACCTCCAGCAGAACCAGGCTCAGGGAGGGGCAGTCTTCTGCTGGGACTGGTTGGGGCTGAGGGAGAGAACCAGGAAAAAGACATGCTGTGGAGGGGAGCAGAGATCGATCACTAATGATTAAATGCAGAGTGGTGCATACAGAGCAAAAAGAGAAAGAAACAGTGCATCATGGGAACCCCCCAGCAGTCTACGTCTATAGCAGCATAACTAAGGGATGGTTCAGGGTCACCTGATCCAGCCCTAACTATAAGCTTTAGCAAAAAGGAAAGTTTTAAGCCTAATCTTAAAAGTAGAGAGGGTGTCTGTCTCCCTGATCTGAATTGGGAGCTGGTTCCACAGGAGAGGAGCCTGAAAGCTGAAGGCTCTGCCTCCCATTCTACTCTTACAAACCCTAGGAACTACAAGTAAGCCTGCAGTCTGAGAGCGAAGCGCTCTATTGGGGTGATATGGTACTACGAGGTCCCTAAGATAAGATGGGACCTGATTATTCAAAACCTTATAAGTAAGAAGAAGAATTTTAAATTCTATTCTAGAATTAACAGGAAGCCAATGAAGAGAGGCCAACACGACAAGACCTTTCTGATTTTAGAGATATTGCGTAAATGCAAAAAAGCAGTCCTACATATTTGTTTAATATCGCTTTGAATGACATATCCTGATCAAAAATGACTCCAAGATTTCTCACAGTATTACTAGAGGTCAGGGTAATGCCATCCAGAGTAAGGATCTGGTTAGACACCATGTTTCTAAGATTTGTGGGGCCAAGTACAATAACTTCAGTTTTATCTGAGTTTAAAAGCAGGAAATTAGAGGTCATCCATGTCTTTATGTCTGTAAGACAATCCTGCAGTTTAGCTAATTGGTGTGTGTCCTCTGGCTTCATGGATAGATAAAGCTGGGTATCATCTGCGTAACAATGAAAATTTAAGCAATACCGTCTAATAATACTGCCTAAGGGAAGCATGTATAAAGTGAATAAAATTGGTCCTAGCACAGAACCTTGTGGAACTCCATAATTAACTTTAGTCTGTGAAGAAGATTCCCCATTTACATGAACAAATTGTAATCTATTAGACAAATATGATTCAAACCACCGCAGCGCAGTGCCTTTAATACCTATGGCATGCTCTAATCTCTGTAATAAAATTTTATGGTCAACAGTATCAAAAGCAGCACTGAGGTCTAACAGAACAAGCACAGAGATGAGTCCACTGTCCGAGGCCATAAGAAGATCATTTGTAACCTTCACTAATGCTGTTTCTGTACTATGATGAATTCTAAAACCTGACTGAAACTCTTCAAATAGACCATTCCTCTGCAGATGATCAGTTAGCTGTTTTACAACTACCCTTTCAAGAATTTTTGAGAGAAAAGGAAGGTTGGAGATTGGCCTATAATTAGCTAAGATA
Source organism: Thalassophryne amazonica (assembly GCF_902500255.1). Lineage (NCBI taxonomy): Eukaryota > Metazoa > Chordata > Actinopteri > Batrachoidiformes > Batrachoididae > Thalassophryne > Thalassophryne amazonica. The sequence continues at coordinate 932,938 of NC_047113.1, forward strand.
GCTGGGTCAAGTGATGGCTTTTTAAGTAATGGTTTAATTACTGCCACCTTAAAAGCCTGTGGTACATAGCCAACTAACAAAGATAGATTGATCATATTTAAGATCGAAGCATTAAATAATGGTAGGGCTTCCTTGAGCAGCCTGGTAGGAATGGGGTCTAATAAACATGTTGATGGTTTGGATGAAGTAACTAATGAAAATAACTCAGACAGAACAATCGGAGAGAAAGAGTCTAACCAAATACCGGCATCACTGAAAGCAGCCAAAGATAACGATACGTCTTTGGGATGGTTATGAGTAATTTTTTCTCTAATAGTTAAAATTTTGTTAGCAAAGAAAGTCATGAAGTCATTACTAGTTAAAGTTAATGGAATACTCAGCTCAATAGAGCTCTGACTCTTTGTCAGCCTGGCTACAGTGCTGAAAAGAAACCTGGGGTTGTTCTTATTTTCTTCAATTAGTGATGAGTAGAAAGATGTCCTAGCTTTACGGAGGGCTTTTTTTATAGAGCAACAGACTCTTTTTCCAGGCTAAGTGAAGATCTTCTAAATTAGTGAGACGCCATTTCCTCTCCAACTTACGGGTTATCTGCTTTAAGCTACGAGTTTGTGAGTTATACCACGGAGTCAGACACTTCTGATTTAAAGCTCTCTTTTTCAGAGGAGCTACAGCATCCAAAGTTGTCTTCAATGAGGATGTAAAACTATTGACGAGATACTCTATCTCCCTTACAGAGTTTAGGTAGCTACTCTGCACTGTGTTGGTATATGGCATTAGAGAACATAAAGAAGGAATCATATCCTTAAACCTAGTTACAGCGCTTTCTGAAAGACTTCTAATGTAATGAAACTTATTCCCCACTGCTGGGAAGTCCATCAGAGTAAATGTAAATGTTATTAAGAAATGATCAGACAGAAGGGAGTTTTCAGGGAATACTGTTAAGTCTTCTATTTCCATACCATAAGTCAGAACAAGATCTAAGATATGATTAAAGTGGTGGGTGGACTCATTTACTTTTTGAGCAAAGCCAATTGAGTCTAATAATAGATTAAATGCAGTGTTGAGGCTGTCATTCTCAGCATCTGTGTGGATGTTAAAATCGCCCACTATAATTATCTTATCTGAGCTAAGCACTAAGTCAGACAAAAGGTCTGAAAATTCACAGAGAAACTCACAGTAACGACCAGGTGGACGATAGATAATAACAAATAAAACTGGTTTTTGGGACTTCCAATTTGGATGGACAAGACTAAGAGACAAGCTTTCAAATGAATTAAAGCTCTGTCTGGGTTTTTGATTAATTAATAAGCTGGAATGGAAGATTGCTGCTAATCCCCCGCCCCGGCCCGTGCTACGAGCATTCTGACAGTTAGTGTGACTCGTGGGTGTTGACTCATTTAAACTAACATATTCATCCTGCTGTAACCAGGTTTCTGTAAGGCAGAATAAATCAATATGTTGATCAATTATTATATCATTTACTAACAGGGACTTAGAAGAGAGAGACCTAATGTTTAACAGACCACATTTAACTGTTTTAGTCTGTGGTGCAGTTGAAGGTGCTATATTATTTTTTCTTTTTGAATTTTTATGCTTAAATAGATTTTTGCTGGTTGTTGGTGGTCTGGGAGCAGGCACCGTCTCTACGGGGATGGGGTAATGAGGGGATGGCAGGGGGAGAGAAGCTGCAGAGAGGTGTGTAAGACTACAACTCTGCTTCCTGGTCCCAACCCTGGATAGTCACGGTTTGGAGGATTTAAGAAAATTGGCCAGATTTCTAGAAATGAGAGCTGCTCCATCCAAAGTGGGATGGATGCCGTCTCTCCTAACAAGACCAGGTTTTCCCCAGAAGCTTTGCCAATTATCTATGAAGCCCACCTCATTTTTTGGACACCACTCAGACAGCCAGCAATTCAAGGAGAACATGCGGCTAAACATGTCACTCCCGGTCCGATTGGGGAGGGGCCCAGAGAAAACTACAGAGTCCGACATTGAAATGAAGAACAAATGGGAGGAAACTGGAGTCAACGTCTGTGACCGAACTGTAAGAAACCGCCTAAAGAAAATGGGATTTACATACAGAAAAGCTAAACGAAAGCCATCATTAACACCTAAACAGAAAAAAACAAGGTTACAATGGGCTAAGGAAAAACAGTCGTGGACTGTGGATGACTGGATGAAAGTCATATTCAGTGATGAATCTCGAATCTGCATTGGGCAAGGTGATGATGCTGTAACTTTAGTTTGGTGCCGTTCCAATGAGATTTATAAAGATGACTGCCTGAAGAGAACATGTAAATTTCCACAGTCATTGATGATATGGGGCTGCATGTCAGGTAAAGGCACTGGGGAGATGGCTGTCATTACATCATCAATAAATGCACAAGTTTACGTTGATATTTTGGACACTTTTCTTATCCCATCAATTGAAAGGATGTTTGGGGATGATGAAATCATTTTTCAAGATGATAATGCATCTTGCCATAGAGCAAAAACTGTGAAAACATTCCTTGCAAAAAGACACATAGGGTCAATGTCATGGCCTGCAAATAGTCCGGATCTTAATCCAATTGAAAATCTTTGGTGGAAGTTGAAGAAAATGATCCATGACAAGGCTCCAACCTGCAAAGCTGATCTGGCAACAGCAATCAGAGAAAGTTGGAGCCAAATTGATGAAGAGTACTGTTTGTCACTCATTAAGTCCATGCCTCAGAGACTGCAAGCTGTTATAAAAGCCAGAGGTGGTGCAACAAAATACTAGTGATGTGTTGGAGCGTTCTTTTGTTTTTCATGATTCCATAATTTTTTCCCTCTGCTTGGTCTAAAAAAGTAACCGTTACTGACTGCCACAATTTTTTTTCCTGATTTCTTATAGTGTTTCTTAAAGCCAGAAAGTTGCCATTTGAAATGACTTTAGTTTTGTGTCATGTCTGTGATCTGATTTTTTTCTACAAAATTAAACAACTGAATGAACATCCTCCGAGGCCGGTGATTCCATCATTTTTGCCAGGGGTTGAACAATAAAAATAAAAAAACAGGCAACAATAATAACCTATGGCAGCTCTATAATTAAATGCTGCACAAATGGCATTTGTGCAATGTGGTGGTGGATAAAGAGATGCTGTGACTCGTGACAGCGGTCTGTGTTCAGCAGTCTGATAGCCTGGTGCAAGAAACTATCCCTCAGTCTGCTGGTTCTGGATCGGATGCTACAGTACCATCTGCCTGACGAAGTAGGTTAAACAGATTATGGCTGCGGTGACTGGGGTCCTCTGTGCACCACTTTCTGTAGATGTCTTGGAGAGAGAGAAGCTCACCTCCAATTGTCCTTTCAAAACACCACTGCATCACACAGCTGCACTGCAACACTTTGAGGTTGTAGGCGGTGCTGTTGCCGTACCAGGTGGTGATGGATCCAGTGAGGATGCTCTTGATGGCACAGTTGTAGAAAGTCCTGAGGATGTGGGGGCTCATATCAAACCTCTTCAGTTTCCTGAGAAAGAAAAGGCGCTGCTGCGTGTTCTTCACTGTTTTGTCTGTGTGAATTATCCATGTGAAGTCCTCCACCATGTGCACACCAAGGAACTGGACACTGCTCACTTTCTCCTCAGCAGCACCATTAATGGTAATAGAGTACCCCAGCCTTGTTTAGAATCCCTGCGTGATATCGTGGGATTTGACCACCTCCGGGGACAGCCTGCACGAACACAGCATCGCTTCTAACGGAAAAATAGTGTGCTGTTTTGTTTTCAGCTGCAATCACCGAAGCAGTCGCGAAAAGGCCCTTTTTATTTTTTGGTTCCCAGTGGAGAAGAGAAGACCAGGCAAATGGGAGAGGTCGTGTTGGTAAGTTTTAGGTTACACACCTTGACAGAGTAGCTGCAGTCTCTTGACATGTTTGAGCTCCAGGTCATAAACAAACCACAATACATGTCCGCTTTCCACCACATCGTCACCATATCGTCGCATTTTCACTTTATTTGCTGTGTAATTTGGTCAAAATATCAGAGAAAGTGCCATGTTTCTGATGTGGATGGATGAGGGCTGACCCCAGAAGTAGAAGTATTTATGTCGTACGCATCATATTTTACCCCTTTAGCGCCTACCCTCAAATGAGACTACGGTGCCCAATGTGGGGTGTGTGCTTCTCTATGCCACCTGAAGCCCACCATCAGTTCCTTGGTCTTTGCAACGTTGAGAGTGAAGTGGTTCTTCTGGCACCAGAGTGTCAGGGCACAGACCTCCTGTCAGTACGCAGTCTTGTTGCCATTGGTCATGAGACCCACCACTGTTGTGTCATCCTCACACTTCACGATGGTGTTGAAACTGTTAACAGCCATACAGTCGTAGGCCTACAGGAGTGAGTACAGGAGAGGACTCACTATACAGCCCTGAGGGGTGCCAGTGTTCACTGTAATGGAGCACGAGGTCATGCCACCCAATCTGACCACCTGGTGTCTGTCAGACAGGAAGTTTAGGATCCAGCTGCACAGTCTCAGGTCCAGTAGTTTCATGACCAGTATTGAGGGAACAATGATATCGAACACTGAGCTGTAATCTACTAAAAGCATTCTCACATAGGTATCACTCTTCTACATATACATATAGGTGGGAGAGAGCAGAGTGTAGTGCCAGGGTGCAACAATGGAAGTGCATCAATGGTCAAGCAGCTGCTCAGCCAGAGTGTTGAACTGAATGTGTTAATGGCGTTTTGGTAAAACTTTCCTTAAAATGGTGTTGTTAAAGTCTCAGGTTGTGATTAATGTCACCTCTCGGTGCACAGCTTCATGCTTACTGATTGTGCTACGCAGTTCCCCGAGTTCAAGGTCGATGTCGACTTGTAGGGGGGTGTAAACAGCTGTAATAATGGCCTCTGTGAATTCCCTTGGTAACCAGAAAGGCTGATAAATAAGTACCAGATATTTCAGGTCTGGTGACCAGAAGGACTTGATCAGGTGCACAATCACACGAGGAGTTGTTGATCACACATCTCCTCCTCTGCTTTTCCCAGTCAGTTGTTGACATCTATCTGTGCGGCGCACAGAGATCCTCGGTAGTTGAATGGCGGAGTATCTTTGTCGGGCAGGCAAGTTTCTCTAAGGCAGAACAGGCAGCATTTGTGTGTCTAGCTGGAATGAGATCCATGGTTGAAGCTCACACAGCTTGTTCTCCAGAGACTGCATCTTAGCTAGTAGTAAGCTACGGAGCGGTATATTCTTTGCACGCCATCTCAGCTGAAACAGGACACAGGACCTCTTGCCTCTGTGTCAGTGTCTGCAGTCTCCAGGAGCCCAAGACAACGGAGTCTCAGACAAGACGAATGGCGAGTCTCCAAATGGAGACTACTCACTACTCTCCTCAAAACAACAACATTTAACTTTCAAAATTACTTCCAAATGATACAATTAAGGTAAAAAAAGTCCCCATTAAAACACTGGGAAGTGCCAAGTGACCTGAGATTGTATGTCAAGCAGTTTGACAGTCGTACACAATAAAACACAACACATTAATGGCAAAGAAGCAAAGGAAGAGTAGAATTAAAATTAAAATGAAATTTTATTAAAATTGAAAGTTTAAATAGCTGGATGATACTCTATGGTAAATCTATGTAGAGTAGACAGTTCTCAAAAACTGAGTACAAGACAGAGACTAGTGAGGAAAGCCACCAAAACACCTAGACAACTCTGAAGAAGTTATAAGCTTCTGTGGTGGTGTTTGAAGAAACTGTGCATAGTGCGTGTTGTGTGAACAGCAACTGCTTAAAGCATTTAACTTTACTGCCTACAACAGGTAGAAGTAGAAAAAAAAACAAAAACAATCCAGTTATTTATCATGCATCTCTGGAAAACTTTGGGTCAGGTGGTACCAAGTAGGAAGCTTTGATGGGCTAAGATGAAGTGTTCTCAGATGAAGAAAAAGTTGCAGTTCCTTGACTGGCTGCTTGAGGCCAGCTTAACAAGCAAGGAACTTCCCATTAAAGTCCATGTTAAAATGTCCAACTTTAGATTAGAAATAACAGAGTGTCAGTCAATGTGGGGATCTGCCCCGTTCCACTGCCAGAAAAGCAGCACACCAAACCCTCCACAGACTCCTGGCCCAGATAACATCTGTGGGTGCACAATACAACATTGTAGCAGACCAGCTTAGTGGTGCACTCCAGCATATTTTTCAAATGTTTCTCAATTCTTACCAAATTCTGGTTAGCTGGAAATCATCTACAGTGATTCCAGTCCCAAAGACGACTAAACCGAAGCAACTTAGTGATTTTAGGCCTGTCGCTTTAACGTCATTAATAATGAAATTTTTTGAGAATTGTGAAGAATCTTATTCTGGAAACGGTGGATGGAGCCCTGGACACACTTCAGTTTGCTGACCAGAGAGGGACGGGGGTGGAGGATGCAAAGCTTTTTATTCTCAACTCCCTGTATAAACATCTGGAGAAGCCACAGGCACACGGCAGACTCTTGTTTGCAGACTTTTTGTCAGCATTCAATACGATGCAGCCATATGTTTTAGTAGAAAGGCTGCATGATGATTTCCACCTGCCTCACCAGCTTGTTTTATGGATTTTTAATTTTTATCTGACCGGGAGCAGAGGGTCTCTGTGAATGGCTGCTCCTCTGACTCTGTTGTCCACAGGTTCACCAAATGGGGCGCTCTTTCACCCCTCCTTTTTATCATGTATACAGGCAGCTGTAGGAGTTCTCAAGACAACAGTTATTTGGTTAAATTTTCTGATGACACTGTACTGCTGTCCCGTCTCCACGGTTCAGAATCAGACCACAGAGCTGCTTTATCAGATTTCATTTGTTGGTTAACAACTTTTTGGATTTAAATGTGTCCAAAACTAAAGAAATGATCACTGACTTCAGATGTAACAGGAGAGCATCATACACAATGAAGAAGTGGAACTTGTCACATCATATAAGTATTTGGGGACTATTTTTGATGACAAGCTGAAGTTTGATGTAAACACAGACACCATTGTGAAGCAAGACAGCAGAGAATTTATCTTCTCCATAAACTGAACTCTTTTTCTGTCAGACCTGCAACGCTTTGTCGTTTTTATCAGTCTTTTATTGACAGTCTTTTGTGTTTTTCATTTATCTGCTGGTTTCACAGCCTCTCAGTGAAAGACAGAAACAGCCTGAACAACATTGTTAAAATTTGTTCAAAGATTATCGGAGTGAAACAAAGAGACTTACACTCTTTTTGTAATCAGCAGATCAACAGATTTTCTCTGCTTCCTTTAGGACACCATTATGTGTCCCCAGTGTGTAGAACCAACCGGTTTTTAAAGTCGTTTATACAACCCCTGGCAAAAATTATGGAATCACCGGCCTCGGAGGATGTTCATTCAGTTGTTTAATTTTGTAGAAAAAAAGCAGATCACAGACATAACACAAAACTAAAGTCATTTCAAATGGCAACTTTCTGGCTTTAAGAAACACTATAAGAAATCAAGAAAAAAATTGTGGCAGTCAGTAATGGTTACTTTTTTAGACCAAGCAGAGGGAAAAAAAAAATATGGACTCACTCAATTCTGAGTAAAAAATTATGGAATCACCCTGTAAATTTTCTTCCCCAAAACTAACACCTGCATCAAATCAGATCTGCTCATTAGTCTGCATCTAAAAAGGAGTGAACACACCTTGGAGAGCTGTTGCACCAAGTGGACTGACATGAATCATGGCTCCAACACGAGAGATGTCAATTGAAACAAAGGAGAGGATTATCAAACTCTTAAAAGAGGGTAAATCATCACGCAATGTTGCAAAAGATGTTGGTTGTTCACAGTCAGCTGTGTCTAAACTCTGGACCAAATACAAACAACATGGGAAAGTTGTTAAAGGCAAACATACTGGTAGACCAAGGAAGACATCAAAGCGTCAAGACAGAAAACTTAAAGCAATATGTCTCAAAAATAAAAAATGCACAACAAAACAAATGAAGAACGAATGGGAGGAAACTGGAGTCAACGTCTGTGACCAAACTGTAAGAAACCGCCTAAAGAAAATGGGATTTACATACAGAAAAGCTAAACGAAAGCCATCATTAACACCTAAACAGAAAAAAACAAGGTTACAATGGGCTAAGGAAAAGCAGTCGTGGACTGTGGATGACTGGATGAAAATCATATTCAATGATGAATCTCGAGTCTGCATTGGGCAAGGTGATGATGCTGGAACTTTTGTTTGGTGCCGTTCCAGTGAGATTTATAAAGATGACTGCCTGAAGAGAACATGTAAATTTCCACAGTCATTGATGATATGGGGCTGCATGTCAGGTAAAGGCACTGGGGAGATGGCTGTCATTACATCATCAATAAATGCACAAGTTTACGTTGATATTTTGGACACTTTTCTTATCCCATCAATTGAAAGGATGTTTGGGGATGATGAAATCATTTTTCAAGATGATAATGCATCTTGCCATAGAGCAAAAACTGTGAAAACATTCCTTGCAAAAAGACACATAGGGTCAATGTGGCCTGCAAATAGTCCAAATCTTAATCCAATTGAAAATCTTTGGTGGAAGTTGAAGAAAATGGTCCATGACAAGGCTCCAACCTGCAAAGCTGATCTGGCAACAGCAATCAGAGAAAGTTGGAGCCAGATTGATGAAGAGTACTGTTTGTCACTCATTAAGTCCATGCCTCAGAGACTGCAAGCTGTTATAAAAGCCAGAGGTGGTGCAACAAAATACTAGTGATGTGTTGGAGCGTTCTTTTGTTTTTCATGAGTCCATAATTTTTTTCCTCAGAATTGAGTGATTCCATATTTTTTTCCCTTTGCTTGGTCTAAAAAAGTAACCGTTACTGACTGACACAATTTTTTTCCCTGATTTCTTATAGTGTTTCTTAAAGCCAGAAAGTTGCCATTTGAAATGACTTTAGTTTTGTGTTATGTCTGTGATCTGCTTTTTTCTACAAAATTAAACAACTGAATGAACATCCTCCGAGGCCGGTGATTCCATAATTTTTGCCAGGGGTTGTACCTTTGGCAATTCGACTTTTAAATGCTCCATAGGTCTGCCATCCATCCATTTTCTTCCACTTTATCCGGAGTCGGGTCGCGGGGGCAGCAACTCAAGCAAAGCCACCCAGACCTCCCGATCCACACACACCTCCCCCAGCTCCTCCGGGGGAACCCCAAGGCGTTCCCAAGCCACCCGAGAGACGTAGTCCCTCCAGCGTGTCCTGGGTCTTCCCCGGGGCCTCCTCCCAATGGGACGTGCCCGGAACACCTCTCCAGCGAGGCGCTTAGGGGGCATCCTGAAAAGACGCCCAAGCCACCTCAACTGGCTCCTTTCGACGTGGAGGAGCAGCGGCTCATCTCTGAGCTCCTCCCGAGTGACAGCTCCTCAAATTATCTCTAAGGGAGCGCCCAGCCACCCTGCGGAGGAAGCTCAACTGGGCCGCTTGTACTCACGATCTCGTTCTTTCGGTCATGAGCCAAATCTCATCACCATAGGTGAGGATCGGAACGTAGATCGATCGGTAAATCGAGAGCTTTGCCCCCCTACTCAGCTCTCTCTTCACCACGATGGTCCGATACAGCGACCGCATCACTGCAGACGCTGCACCGATCCGTCTATCGATCTCACGCTCCATCCGTCCCTCACTCGTGAACAAGACGCCGAGATACTTAAATTCCTCTACTTGAGGCAAGGACACTCCACCGACCTGAAGAGGGCAAAGCACCTTTTTCCGGTCGAGAACCATGGCCTCGGTTTTGGAGGTGCTGATTTTCATCCCGGATGCTTCATACTCGGCTGCAAACCGCCCCCGTGCATGCTGAAGGTCCTGATTTGACTAAGCCAACAGAAACACATCGTCTGCAAACAGCAGAGACGAGATTCTGTGGTTCCCAAACCAGACCCCCTCTACACCCTGGATGCGCCTAGAAAGTCTGTCCATAAAGATAATGAACAGAACCGGTGATAAAGGGCAGCCCTGGTGGAGGCCAACGTGCACTGGAAACAGGTTTGACTTACTACCAGCAATGCGAACCAAGCTCCTGCTGCCACCGTACAGGAACCGGATAGCCCTTAGCAAAGGACCCTGGACCCTGTACTCCCGGGGCACCCCCCATAGGGTGCCCAGAGGGACATGGTCGAATGCCTTCTCCAGATCCAAAAAGCACGTGTGGACTGGTTGGGTGAACTCCCATGAAACCTCAAGCACTCGATGGAGCGTGCAGAGCTGATCCAGTGTGCCGTGACCAGGATGAAAACCACACTGCTCCTCCGAAATTCGAGGTTCGACTATCGGTCGACTTCTCCTCTCCAGTACTCTGGAATAGACCTTACTGGTGGGGCTGCTTCCGTCCTCCTGAGGCGTCGGACAGTTTGCCAGAATTTCTTTGAGGCCAACCGATAGTCCTCGTCCATGGCCACCCCGAACTCCTCCCAGACCCGAGTTTTTGCCTCTGCGACCGCACAAGCTGCGGCTCGCTTGGCCTGCCGGTACCTGTCTGCTGCCTCCAGGGTCCCACCTACCAACAAAGACAAGTAGGACTCCTTCTTCAGCTTGACGGCATCCCTTACTTCCGGCATCCACCACCGAATTCGGGGATTGCCGCCGCGACAGGCACCAGAGACCTTGTGACCACAGCTACGAGCAGCCGCATCAACAATGGAGGTGGAGACTCCATGTCTCCAACCTCCCCCGGGGATCTGGGAGAAGCTCTCCCGGAGGTGGGAGTTGAAGACCTCGCTGACAGAAGGTTCCTCCAGTCGTTCCCAGCAGACCCTCATGATACGTTTGGGCCTGCCAGGTCTGACCGGCTTCCTCCCCTCCCAGCGGATCCAACTCACCACCAGGTGATGATCGGTCCACAGCTCAGCCCCTCTCTTCACTCGAGTGTCCGAGACATGTGGCCGAAGGTCAGATGATACGACTACAAAGTCGATCATCGACCTCCGGCTCAGCGTGTCCTGGTGCCACGTGTACTTATGGACACCCTTGTGCTCAAACATGGTGTTCGTGATGGACAAACTGTGACTAGCACAGAAGTCCAACAACTGAACACCACTCGGGTTCAGATCGGGGAGGCCGTGCTTCTCGATCACCCCCCTCCAGGTCTCACTGTCGTCGCCCACGTGGGCATTGAAATCCCCCAGAACAATGGAGTCCCCAGTCGGAGCGCTATCTAGTACCCCTCCTAGGGACTCCAAGAAGGTCGAGTACTCTGCACTGCCGCTCGGCCTGTAGGCCGAGACAACAGTGAGAGACCTGTCCCCGACCCGAAGGGGTTGGGACGTGACCCTTTCATTCACCGGAGTGAACTCCAACACATGGCGACTGAGCTGGGGAGCAATAAGCAATGCGACCCCAGCTCTCCGCCTCTCCCCGTGGGTAACGCCAGAAAAGTGGAGCATCCAGCCCCTCTCCAGGAGTTGGGTACCAGAGCCCAAGCTGTGCGTGGAGGTGAGCCCGACTATCTCTGGTCGGTATCTCTCAACCTCCCACACAAGCTCAGGCTCCTTCCCCCCCAGCAAGGTGCCATTCCACGTGTCAACAGTCAGGGGTTGTGAGCGCAGACCAGCACGCCGGGCCACCCGCCCTCAACTGCCACCCAATCCTCTCTGCACCCGACCCCCACGGCCCCCTCTGCAGGTGGTGAACCCACAGGAGGGCGGGCCCACGTTGCTCTTTCTGCTGAGCCCGGCCGGGCCCCATGGGCTAAGGCCCAACCACCAGGCGCTCAAGCCCGAGCCCCAACCCCAGGCCTGGCTCCAGGGTGGGGCCCCGGCTCTGCCATACCGGGCAATGTCTCGGTCCTTGATGTTTTACTGGTCATGGGAGCTTCTGAACTGCCCTTAGTCTGACCCATCACCTAGGACCTGTTTGCCTTGGGAGACCCTACAAGGGGCACAAAGCCCCCGACAACATAGCTCCTAGGATCATCCGGGTACGCAAACTCCCCCACCACAATAAGGTGGCAGCTAGAGGGGGAGTAGGTCTGCCATGTTTTTATTTTTTTATTTATTCTTGCTATTCATTTTAACTTCTTAAGTCTATTTTATTTGTTTTTATTAGTTTTATTATTGTTATATATTATTTAATTTTATTTTTTCTTAAACGGACTGCTCAAATGAAATTGCCCCTTGTGGGATTAATAAAGTTGTTGATTGATTGATTGACTGATGAGACTCCCTGCAGGTGATGAGTCCATATGGAGATGACACCATGTTGTTTCTTCGGACTCCTGGAAAGGGTGAGAAGCTAGACTATCCAGGAGGAACTGAGTAGAGCTGATGCTTCTTCACATCGAAAGGAGCCAGTTGAGGTGGTTCGGGCACCTGGTGAGGTTGCCCCCTGGTTGTCTCCCTAGAGAGGTCTTCCAGGCATGTGCAACTGGGTAGAAGGTCCAGGGAAGACTGAGGACATTCTGGATAGATTATATTTTCCAGTTGGCTTGGGAATGTCTCGGGATCTCCCGAGAAGTGTTACAGGACTTGGCCGAGAATAAGGAAGTGTGGACTGAGCTGCTTGCTCTGCTGCCACCATGTCCCGGAGTTGAAAGTGAATGAATGAATGAATAAACAGAGCAGAAACAAACATGTTTACAGCCTGATACAAAAAGAAAAATTTGGGCTGTACAGACTTTCTTACTCTATGACAACTGTATGGTGGTTGAATTTTTTTTTTTTTTAACTTCTAACTTAAGGCGTTTAATTCCATAAAGTTATACATAATTGCAAGCATGGTCACTTTCAGTGACAGTGGTTGAGCAGAGTTGTGATTCTCACTGTGTCTAACTCATTGTCTGCTTGGTGTTGCTGCTGGCTGTTGTGAAGGCTGTGCTTGTTTTCTTTGGACTATTTTATTACAAACACCTGCAACAATCTGGGTTGTTGTGTGGTAAATGTCCTAACGGATCATCATAGACGTGCCTGTTGCAATATCCGTGCTGACTGAAATTCTTGTTGCATTTAATGTGGTGTGCTAGCGGCATTAGCACTTTTAGCAGCTATCAGTAGCATGACCAGTTAGGTCCCTTTAATGCATGATTACTGAGAAAATAAGCAGCTTCTGACTTAATATAATTTAATAAGCACCTGAACTGAGTTTGGCCTGTTAGCTTAACTGTTTCAGATTCAAAGAGCGGGGCATGTTCAGGCTTCTTTCTGCACCCATGATCCAAATCTTTATCCATTTATGGGTTTAATGTGATGTAGACAGAATCAGAGCTGCCAACATGGCCACTCCCAGATATGGGCTTCATATCGGCCGTTCCGGTGTCGCAGACAGAACGGTCCGCCCCCCCCACCCCTGTGCATGTGTCATTTGCAATTACAGCAGCTCCTGTGAGATGGACTCTCTTCACCCAAAGCGATCAAATGGATTAATGAGATTATTAAACATCAGATGAGGTGGGTAACGCTTTGAAATGACCGACGCGCAATGAACGCATCAGCTCTTGTAGCCGCAGTGCTCTGATCGTTTCCTCTACATTATATCATGAAATAATGCTGAATTTATGTGGAAATGATTGTCGTGCAAAAGCTTCAGCTATCTGTCTCTGAGACAGATGATGACTGGAGGCAGTTTGAAGCAGACAAGGTGATAATCAGTGAACCGCAGCTGATGGCACATGTGCAGTAAAGGCAGGGCGGATCGATTTTTAGGGGCTACCGTTCTGTCTGCGACACTGGGTCTCTACAGAAAACCTGAAGGTGACATCACGCAGGATTTGTCCAGTAAACAGTGAGGAAAATAAGTATTTGAACACCCTGCGATTTTGCTACTTCTCCCACTTAGAAATCATGGAGGGGTCTGAAATTTTCATCTTAGGTGCATGTCCACTGTGAGAGACATAATAAAAAAAAAACAAAAATCCAGAAATCACAATGTATGATTTTTTTTTAATAATTCATTTGTATGTTACTGCTGCAAATAAGTATTTGAACACCTGTGAAAAATCAATGTTTGGTACAGTAGCCTTTCTTTGCAATTACAGAGGTCAAACGTTTCCTGTAGTTTTTCACCAGGTTTTCACACACTGCAGCAGGTCCATTCCTCCATACAGATCTTCTCTAGATCAGCCAGGTTACTGGGCTGTCGCTGAGATACACAGAGTTTGAGCTCCCTCCAAAGATTTTCTATTGGGTTTAGGTCTGGAAACTGGCTAGGCCACTCCAGAACCTTGATATGCTTCTTACGGAGCCACTCCTTAGTTATCCTGGCTGTATGCTTCGGGTCATTGTCATGTTGGAAGACCCATCCACGACCCATCTTCAATGCTCTGAGGGGAAGGAGGTTGTTCCCCAAAATCTCCCAATACATGACCCCGGTCATCCTCTCCTTAATACAGTGCAGTCGTCCTGTCCCATGTGCAGAAAAACACCCCCAAAGCATGATGCTTCCACCCCCATGCTTCACAGTAGGGACGGTGTTTTTGGGATGGTACTCAGCATTCTTCTTCCTCCAAACACGGCGAGCGGAATTAAGACTGAAAAGTTCTATTTTGGTCTCATCTGACCACATAACTTTCTCCCATGACCCCTCTAGATCATCCAAATGGTCCTGGGCAAACTTAAGATGGGCCTGGACGTGTGCTGATTTACAGGGGAACCTTCCGTGCCATGCATGATTTTAACCCATGACGTCTTAGTGTATTACCCACAGTAACCTTAGAAACAGTGGTGCCAGCTCTCTTCAGGTCATTGACCAGCTCCTCCCGTGCAGTTCTGGGCTGATTCCTCACCTGTGATCTTGCATGGAGCCCCAGTCCGAGGGAGATTGACAGTCATGTTTAGCGTCTCTAATAATTGCTCCAACAGTTGATCTTTTTCACCAAGCTGCTTGGCAGTTGCCCCGTAGCCCTTTCCAGCCTTGTGGAGGTCTACAATTTTGTCTCTGGTGTCTTTGGACAGCTCTTTGCTCTTAGCCATGTTAGTAGTTGGGGTCTTACGGATTGTGTGGGGTGGACAGGTGTCTTTATGCAGCTACCGAACTCAAATAGGTGCTTCTAATTTGGAATAATAAGTGGAGTGGAGGTGGACTTTTTAGAGGTGGTCTAACAGGTCTTTGAGGGCCAGAATTTCTGCTGATTGGTAGGTGTTCAAATACTTATTTGCAGCAGTAACATGCAAATAAATTATATATATAAAAAAACCATACATTGTGATTTCTGTTTTTTTTTTTTTTTTTTAGATTATGTATCTCACAGTGGACATGCACCTAAGATTAAAATTTCAGACCCCTCCATGATTTGTAAGTGGGAGAACTTGTAAAATCACAGGGTGTTCAAATACTTATTTTCCTCACTGTATATACAGTCTATGAGTGGCACCCAGCTTTGGCCCAACAGTCCCCCAGAGCCACAGTATATAAGGACAAAGGAAGCCATTACATGTAAATCATGGAACCTTACTGGTAACACTGAACTTCTATCAGATGGCAGCACAGTCCATAAATTCTCTTGGCAAATGTCTATGAAGAATATTTTCCCAAACCGAGTATCTGAACATTTATGACAACATATCACACAGAGACTTGAGCGGGATACTGAACTCACCACTATAGGGCAGCTCATCACTGATCGATTCATCCAGTAACAGCGATGTCTCGTATGTCCTACAACACAAGTTATTTTCAATTACAAAAGCCTGTATCACACATTGTGAATGAATTTGCAATTTCAATTTTTTCTGTAATGCCAACTACAACCCCCATTGTTTCCTGAACAAACTACCAACTGCTTCTCATATTTTAATCTTTTGTTCTCAGTGAGCTAATGTAGCACTTACCAGCAGCGAGCCACATTCCTCACTGTGTAACCACCTCCACCCAGCACCAACAGAGGAATCCTAAAACTCTTTACAAACGCCACACAATCACTGCACAAAACACAGCAAACATACAACTTAAAAGGTACATCACCATTTCCACTGTTTTAATCATTATTTCTTGGTTACTTTTTTCAGTATACGAGGTCTATTAGAAAAGTATCCGACCTTATTATTTTTTTCAAAAACCATATGGATTTGAATCACGTGTGATTGCGTCAGACAAGCTTGAACCCTCATGCGCACGCATGAGTTTTTCCACGCCTGTCGGTTGCGTCATTCGCCTGTGAGTAGGCTTTGACTGAGGAGTGGTCCAGCCCCTCGTCGGATTTTCATTGTCAGGAAATGACGAAATGATTTGGGCTTTTTTTCCATCAGAATTTTTTCAGAAACTGTTAGAGAGCATGTGGCACCGCCGCGACGTGCGAAGCCTCCGCTCCTCTTTCCATGACAAAAACTCCTGTAACAGTGGAATGTGCCGTTCATTTCCAAACTGGACACTGTGTTTTATCCGGGACATCGTCTGCCTAGCACAGGAATTGTGAAAAGACGTGGACATCAGCACTTTTTCGGCACATTGAGACAGACGTGCAGAGGAATTCCGCGCGTCGCGGTGGTGCTGCATGGCGCACAGCAACGCCGTGATGAAGCCTCACGGGACATGTTCTGCATGTCCAGGCACATCCACAATTTCTCGGATAATCATTCGATGGAAAAACCACCGACAGCTGTCTGACCGCCTCTCAAAGCCGTCCTGTGAGACCAAAACGGAGGTGGTTTTGTCTCGCTCCAGTAGCGAATCCATCGTGACGCGCGAAGCCTCCGCTCGGCTTTCCATGACAAAATCTCGTTAAAAGTGAAAGCTGCTGGAAAATGGTTGATGTCCAGCTCTTGTGATAACCAGAGAAAGTGCACACGATGGTCACAGATCCAGACAGCCATCCGTTTAGAAATGAAACGGTCGTTCAGCCTGTCGATGGCGGCTTCGGAGTGCGGCGCGCCCCACAGCCGCTGGGGGCTGTCCTTAAAGCGACAGTAACACTCCTTATTCTCTACCAAGCCCGTAACATTTTCTCCGAAAGCCAGATAAATTTTTCTAATGGTTTCCAGCTGCCAGTCTCTAACAGTTTCTGAAAAATTTTAATGGTAAAAAAGCCCAAATTATTCCGCCATTTCCTGACAATGAAACAACGACCAGGGGGTGGACCACTCCTCACTCAAAGCCTGCTCACAGGCAAATGACGCAACCGACAGGCGTGGAAAAACTCACGCATGCGCGTGAGGGTTCAAGCTTGTCTGACGCAATCACACGTGATTCAAATCCATATGGTTTTTGAAAAAAATAATAAGGTCGGATACTTTTCTAACAGACCTCGTATACCACCTAAACACACTGCACTGACACTGTCAGCAGCAGATCAAGATTCAAAAGTCAAGATTCTTTTATTTATCCCCAAAGGGAAATTTGTCTTGGACACACAGCCACATAAAATACACTGTACAGACATGACAAGACAGACCCAGACAATACAATACAATCACAATGACACATTAGCGACCTGCTCTTTGGTTTGAGTTCAGGAGGTTCACTGATATAGGGAGGAATGAGTTTTTATACCTGTTTAGGTATCTCTTTTTGTTTTTAGTTGGAACTCTGTAGCGGCATCCAGATGGAAGCAGCTCATATTGAGGGTAAAGAACATGGGAGGGGTCAGAGGTTATTTTCCTTGCCTGTTTAATAACAGCCTCCTCAAATATCTGCTGTATTGATGGATACCATCTTACTCCCATCACTTTATGTGCCGTGCGCACCAGCTGCATCAGTTCTGATTTAGTTTTGACTGACAGATTACTGAACCACACACACATTCCATACCTAATAACACTTTCAACAACAACCTGATAAAAAATAAGCATAACTTTTTTGTTCAACACCAAACACTCTGTCTGCGCAGGAACTACAATCTTTGTTGCACTACATTCCTTTTACTTTACTGAAACAAGTGTTTGCATTATTTTGGAGAAACTTTATACTGGACTGTACATTTCCCAAAGGGGAATAATAAAGTACAAATTATTATTATTATTATTATTGTTATTACTAATAGACAGATGACCAGTGACCATTTAAGAATGAGCTATTATATTATTTGCGGGGGAATGATGTACAGCAGTGCATACTTTGTCATAATTTTAGTTTTATTGTAAAGATGACTGAATATTGGGGTGGTCGCCAGGCAGTTAGGTGCACTTGTTTCCAGTGTGGAAGGTTCCTGGTACAGGGACAACCTGCCCAGTCTCCATGCAATGTGGAGTTGTGTCACGAACAACATCAGATTAAAAAAAAAAAAAGAATCCAAATCAGCATGCAGAGCTGTCGTTGATCTGCTGTGGTGGCCACAAGGTGAAACAAGAGAGAAGACATAGGGACTTACTTTTTATTAATTGAGCAATAAAAATAATAGACTAAGTTTTAAAAAATCATGAAAAAAATAAACATCTGTTCAGTGGCTCTGTTTAATTACTGTACACTTGAACAGAGCCAAAATGAGCAGCTTATAAAACATTGCTATAAAAATGAATGAAAATGAATGAATTAACCCATTAGCCTCTGCTTGCTAATGCAGTTTGTGTTATCAATAGAGTGCCAAATTTTCAAATGTTTAATTACATTGCATTCTGACCTCATTTATGATCGCCTGTTCAATGGGCACAAGAAGCAAATTAGTCTTGAATAACTACACCATGTACAATAACATTAATTAGCCTGTTAGCTTTTCCTTGCTTAACATGGTGTGTGCGCCATAAAAAAAATAATTATAATATACCGATTAAATTCATTTTGCTTCTTGTTGCATGAAGCAATGGCACCACATTTCAAAAATAAATGTGACTTATAAACTGGTGTGACA
Source organism: Thalassophryne amazonica (assembly GCF_902500255.1). Lineage (NCBI taxonomy): Eukaryota > Metazoa > Chordata > Actinopteri > Batrachoidiformes > Batrachoididae > Thalassophryne > Thalassophryne amazonica. The sequence goes on from NC_047113.1 coordinate 951,648, forward strand.
TATGTTTTTTGGACAGATGTAACTAATACTCCTGTGTAATTTATAGTCCAGAAAATACAGTGATGGCAGTTTAGTGACTGACACTCACTTAGGACTTCAATTATTGTGGTGCGCATTTGCAACATTTGCAAAAATCCCCTGCTTCAGAAAACAAACAGTTGAACAATATTTCCATGACTGTCAAGTTTTATCTTCTTCTGTAAATTCATTTAATGTGATTTACTTGAATAATTAAAGCATTTAAAAGTTGTTTTGACGCACACATGTACAGCACCACACCTGAGACAGACAGACAGACACAGAGAGAGAGAGACCGTCATCATATAAAGTACAAAACACAAGTAAACTGCTTCTTGAACAGACGATCATAGGTGAGGTAAATGTGCAATGTAATTTAAAAGCACTGAAAAACTCAGAGCATTATTTATTCATAATGCAAGAAAAAAAAAGTAAAAGATAACTGAATTAGGGGCCCTGTGATAGACTGGCATCCTGTGCACTAATGTCGAGCTGCATTACAGATGAACTGGAAAGAATCGTGAGTCGAGTGAACTCTTACATCACTAGTGAAAGATGTGATGTGCATTGTCAGAAATGATATTTACAAAAACAATCAGTCTGTAGAACTCATATTATTAATAGTGAATTGCAATACTTATAGACTCAGAGAAGAATGACAATGTATGGCATTTCAAAGTTATTTGGCATTAAGACGGTCTCACCCGTGTCCTCGTATACTGAGATTGAAGCAACCTAGTCTGTCACAGCCAAGAGAATCTGCCCCACACTGAAAAAAGAAAGAGCACATTTAGTCTAATAAGGTCTTACATTATGGCCTCATACGGCAATCATTCAAGCACAGGGAAATTTTAGATGAAGGGAAATTATTAGATGAAGTGTTTCTTATAAACACAAGTCATGAATACTGACCTGCAGGACGATGCAGGTTGGCTGGTAGAAATCCACCACCTGTTTAATAACCGGCTGGAACAGCTGCCTGTAACCTGACACAGTCCAAATATTATTTTACACAAACTACCTCATGCAACTGTTAACATTTTACTCAAGAAGTTGATGCACCAAATTTATGCACCTGCCCAATTTTGTTTAAATAATTATTGCACACTTTCTGTAAATACTAGAAACTTCATTTCACTTCTCAAGTATCAGTGTGTTTGTCTTCTATATGATATATTTAACTGCAATTTCTGATTCAGACAACCATTGATTTATAAAGGAAAATCATGTAAATTATCAGGGGGGGCCAAACTTTTGCATACAACTGTAGCACTGCTTCAATAATCTTTAAACCCATCTTGTAGTGTAGGCAAAATAAATAAATCTGGCATGTTGCCCATGGGCATACACAGGCTCTAGGTTGGTTAGCATTTATAAAATAGGTAGCTGACATTTTTCAAGAGTGATAATAAATTGTGCCAAGTTTCTATAACGAGTTGGAATGGTGTGTGAGTCTCGAATGTTTTTAAAGCCATAGACCTCAAGTTTTTTTTTTGTTTTTTTTTTTTTTTAGAGTAAGAGCTCAACCCTTTTAATTTCCTGTTAATTATCCAATTTTCTAATGTTAATTTACAGTCTTAATGTATTTATAAATTGTTTAGGTTCTTATCATATACAGACTATTATTGTTATCATTATTATTATTAATAATAATAATATCATTATTATTATTATTTTATTATCACTTCTATTTTGTCATTTGATTTTTAAATAGACCACAATGGAAATAGGTGTTTCATGTTCTTGTGTCATGCCTGTATTTTTACATATTTATAATTATATGATGTACTTACAGTGAAGTTACAAAATAAAATCATGCACGCACACACACTTTAATACATAGATGATTTACTGCCCCCTACTGCGAGTTCAGAATGTAATTATCAACATCTATTGTTAAGTATTTTAGTTAATAACTGTAGTTTCTCAAAAAATATTAGTCTTATCAATGTTCTGTTGTGGCGACGTTCATCCTTGACCCGAAATACATAAACATACCAAATGGCAAACGTCAGCGCTCCCCAGTTTCACTGTGATTGAAGACATACATACACACGCATGCATACATGCACAGAGACCATTTGGCTATTATAGTATAGATACTCATTAAAATCGACTCGCATAGGATGAGGTTCCATACAATAACAAAAACCATGAGTGGGATATATCTGGAGTTTATGTTTCAATATTGTGGTTTTGCAGGAATTGGACACTTACTGTGGTCATCAATGCCGTCTCTGAGAGGAACATTAAGGCAGTAGTACCGGCCACTCTCTGCACCAACCTCGTACATGTCCCCTACAGCAAACACATGTAATATGAATTGCTTCTGCAAGTATGTGGACATCACACAACATGAAGTGATTTACTTTAAACATGTAAAGGACTCAGATCATAAATATGTAGGTTTGGTTGTCAGGGATGTGATTCAGTAATAGAAATCCGAAGAACAGTGAACCCTTAGGCAAGAGGCCTTAGGCAGGCCCCGAAAGCTGAAATGTGCTAGATGCTCTGAAACACATTCTCCTAAATTTTAGAGCAATTAATTTAGCGCAATAAATTTTTAGAGCAAAAAAATTAAGGAAATTTCATAGAGACTTTCATGAAAAGATTGGAGGAAAAGTTTGTGAAATACAGCAGTCTGAGTATTTACTGGCAATCACAAAGTTACACTCTGTGGAAAACCACTAAATAACATACATCTGTCCCCAACGGTAGGCCTATTATGAGCACAACAGTATAAAAAGACAAGATTCTTCAATATTCCTAAGTGCCATTTTACCAACTCTAATGGAGTATTTTGGCTTCAGAAATAGCAAACTATCAGCAGAAATAGGTGACTAACCCCCCCTATGCTTGTGAGTTTCAGATGTCAACAGATCTGCATTGATCTCAGAGTTGACAAATTTTCATTTGAACTTGGGGTGTCATGGATGACAAAGGCCATGGTTCAGATCGTACATGGTTTTCAAGCCAATGATCACATAATTTTTTGTGTCAGCAAAAACTAACTTTTTTAAATTATTATTATTACAAGAGATGAATATGTCCACAGTGTCTGATGAGAAGGTGAGCCGAATAATTCTTTGTAACCTTTTCTGGGGAAATGCATTCATCCTACCCAGGGATCAGAATTCATTCAGATCTGTGTCCTGGAGGGCAGATGCTCATAAACAGTCAGGAATATTCTTTCAGCCAGCTTGGCTGCACACGTGCTTCGAGTAATGCTTGGTTCAGTGGGCTCACGCCTGCACAGGGAGGAGAGAGTGAACACTTTGTTCTCAATTCTGAGCGTTAACGGAGACTTTTTTGGAGGTGTGACTGGTTGGATCCAAAACTCTTGTTGTTTGGGTATGAGGATTCAGGCCACATGAGTGCAGAGCAGCTGGATTCTTTCTCCCCGTTCTGTGTATTTTACTGCATTAAAATTGATACTGTCACTTTAAAATCAAGTCACCATGACATGAACTCATGTTCATGTAACATTTGCAATTAATCCAGTTCATGTGTGTGCCAAACCAATGGGGGACTGTACCACGAAACCATGTTAAATCTGCAATTCCGCAGAGATTTCCAAACTTTCTGCCAGCACCAGAAAAACAGTTCAGCCTCTCATATTTGTGTTTGTCTGCATTGGAAAACATTCAAATTGATGTGTTTGAACATTGAAATATCTTAGGAAGTTGGACCTTGAGTCAAACAATTTTGGATTTTGTTCAAGTCCATCTTAGTTGGTCAAAAAAGTAAGAATTCTATGTGCTCTCCTCTCAGTTGACACAGTCCCCATTATCATAGTAGAGGTACCGTACACACTCAGGGAACCTTCCAGTTCATATAACATCATTAACTTGAAGTCTGAAGTGGTGACCTGTATCCCTGGGAAAGCAATACACATCAATGTAAAAATATAGCCAACAACACTCAAGTGTCCTTCTTAATAAAGGTTTTAATGACTCACGGCAAGGCAACAGGATCAGGAGCACAGATGCGTTTCGACTAGGTCTTCCTCAGTGTGTGACATAACAAAACACACTGATGTAGACCGAGTCGAAACACATCTGTGGTCCTGATCCTGTCGCCTTGCCGTGAGTCATTAAAACCTTTATTAAGAAGGACACTTTAGTGTTGCTGGCTATAATTTTACACTGACTTAGTTTTTGAGCCGGGCACCTCCACTCCTGGTCCCTATGAGTGCTCGTTTTTTTCTCTGCTTTGAAAGCAATACACATGCCTGTCATGGCCACCAGGTTGCCAAAATATCAGCGCACATACTCTTTGAGCTGAACAAGCATCTAATAATCAAAACAGCAATTTTAAAATGTATGCTTCCAATAACCATATCCCAGCATTAACTGCATCAATGCAAGCAAATTTTATGGCTGTCAGCCACTATGAAATGAGACAGCTTTGTGTGTGTGCGCGCGCATGTGCACACACATTGTATTTGTGCACACTCTCTCGCTCTGCAAACTGGTGTCTGTTAGGAAGCATAACAAAGTGCAAGAAATCTCCAGTGTGGATGGACAGACACACACACACATTTTCACGACACAGATACCAGTGAGACTGTAGGATTCTCATCAGCAAACTGAACTGGTAAGTCCCTTCAGCTGCTCCCTTCTTTGCACTTGGAGTCGCCACAGCATATCCAAGGTGGATCTGCATGCTGAATTGGCACACGTTTTACACCGGATGCCCTTCCTTATACAACTCCAAATCACATGGAGAAATGTGAGAGGGATGGGTCTGAACTGGGAACCTTCCACACTGAAAGCAAGTCCACTAACCACTTGGCCCCCTGGAACCGTACGGGGGTTGTGTCGAGACGTGCGCGGAGTTCTTAATGCAGTGCTCGCTCGTCTTTGCACAACGCCCCGTGATGTACGCGTCAGACCAGAGCCGAGTGGCTTATGTTATAAATTTGCTTCGAGGCGAGGCACGCGCCTGGGCTACGGCACTCTGTGAACAGGATTCACGGCTCCTAGCGACACATACTGGGTATATTCGGGAGTTCAGGCAGGTGTTCAATCATCCCAACCAAGGCGAGACTGCTTCAAATGTGCTACTGTCAATCCAACAGGGGAGCAGGAGCGCAGCTGAGTATGCCATTGACTTCCGCGTCGCGGCAGCAAGAGCCGGCTGGAATACGGTAGCGCTCCGCGCCGCCTTTGTAAACGGGTTGTCTCCGGCCCTTAAAGAGCACCTGGTGGCCAACGATCAGCCGCGGGATTTAGACGGGCTTATCGACCTGGTTATATGGTTAGACAATCGATTAGAGGAACATCGACGGGAGCGAGACGAAGGACATGGCCGGGCGTGCGCCGTCCCTCTCCCTTCCAGGTCTGAAGCAGCACCATCCTCCCCCCACTCCAAAGCCAGGGCGCTCCGCGTGACTGTAGCTCCCCCTGCTGACGAAGCTATGGACACGAGCAGGGCTAAAATGAGATCTGATAACAGACAAAGGAGGCTGGCCCGTGGAGAGTGTTTTTACTGTGGCTCGAGTGAGCACATGCAGAAAAACTGCCCCAAGCGGTTAAACGCCAACGCTTGCCCTTAGAGACTGGGCTAAGGGTGAGCCATAATACACACGCGGGAATACCACGTAAATCCGCACGACTCCCAGTCACAATCCTCTGTGGGGATTTAACCCTTAATGCCCCAGCACTGATTGACACGGGGTCAGAGGGAAATCTACTGGACAGTAGATGAGCTAAGGAGGTAGGGCTCCCTCTGGTGGCCGTTCCTTCACCATTGAAGGTACGGGCACTAGATGGCACCCTCCTCCCAGTAATCACACACCAGACACAGCCCTTAACTCTGGTCGTCTCTGGTAATCACAGGGAGGAGATTGTGTTCTTATACTCAACAAAAATATAAAAGCAACACTTTTGGTTTTGCTCCCATTTTGTATGAGATGAACTCAAAGATCTAAAACTTTTTCCACATACACAATATCACCATTTCCCTCAAATATTGTTCACAAACCAGTCTAAACCTGTGATAGTGAGCACTTCTCCTTTGCTGAGATAATCCATCCCACCTCACAGGTGTGCCATATCAAGATGCTGATTAGACACCATGATTAGTGCACAGGTGTGCCTTAGACTGCCCACAATAAAAGGCCACTCTGAAAGGTGCAGTTTTGTTTTATTGGGGGGGGGGGGGGATACCAGTCAGTATCTGGTGTGACCACCATTTGCCTCATGCAGTGCAACACATCTCCTTCGCATAGAGTTGATCAGGTTGTCAATTGTGGCCTGTGGAATGTTGGTCCACTCCTCTTCAATGGCTGTGCGAAGTTGCGACGACGAACTGGAGTCAGGTCGAGACCCCGATGAGGACGATGAGCATGCAGATGAGCTTCCCTGAGACGGTTTCTGACAGTTTGTGCAGAAATTCTTTGGTTATGCAAACCGATTGTTTCAGCAGCTGTCCGAGTGGCTGGTCTCAGACGATCTTGGAGGTGAACATGCTGGATGTGGAGGTCCTGGGCTGGTGTGGTTACACGTGGTGTGCGGTTGTGAGGCTGGTTGGATGTACTGCCAAATTCTCTGAAACGCCTTTGGAGACGGCTTATGGTAGAGAATTGAACATTCAATACACGAGCAACAGCTCTGGTTGACATTCCTGCTGTCAGCATGCCAATTGCACGCTCCCTCAAATCTTGCGACATCTGTGGCATTGTGCTACGTGATAAAACTGCACCTTTCAGAGTAGCTTTTTATTGTGGGCAGTCTAAGGCACACCTGTGCACTAATCATGGTGTCTAATCAGCATCTTGATATGGCACACCTGTGAGGTGGGATGGATTATCTCAGCAAAGGAGAAGTGCTCACTATCACAGATTTAGACTGGTTTGTGAACAATATTTGAGGGAAATGGTGATATTGTGTATGTGGAAAAAGTTTTAGATCTTTGAGTTCATCTCATACAAAATGGGAGCAAAACCAAAAGTGTTGCGTTTATATTTTTGTTGAGTGTAGTAACATCTTCTACCTCCAGGATTATTTTGAGTTTTCCCTGGATGGTGAAGCACAATCCCCGGATCGATTGGCCATCTGGGGTTGTGGCTCAATGGAGCGAAACCTGCCATGGGGAGTGTCTAAGATCCTCGGTGCCACCCGATGAGACTGCTAAAGAGGAGGTCCGAGTTCCCCCCAATCTTACAACGGTGCCGGCTGAGTTTCCATGATCTTGCTGACGTTTTCCGCAAAGATCTGGCACTCACGCTTCCCCCGCACCGACCGTATGATTGTGCCATTGATTTGGTTTCAGGCGCCGAGTATCCGTCCAGCAGGCTGTACAATCTCTCACGTCCTGAGCACGAATCAATGGAGACCTACATCCGGGACTCTTTAGCTGCCGGGTTAATCCGAAACTCTTCCTCCCTGTTGGGTGCGGGTTTCTTTTTTGTGGGCAAGAAGGACGGCAGACTCCGTCCATGCATTGATTTTAGAGGCCTGAACGCGATCACGGTTCGCAACCGATACCCGTTGCCCTTATTAGATTCAGTGTTCACGCCCTTGCATGAAGCTAAAATCTTCACCAAACTCAATCTGAGTAATGCTTATCACCTGGTTTGGATCCGGAAGGGAGACGAATGGAAGACGGCATTTAACACCCCCTTAGGTCACTTTGAGTACCTGGTCATGCCGTTCGGAATCACTAACGCCCCCGCGACGTTACAAGCATTTGTTAACGATGTCTTGCGGGACTTCCTGCATCGATTCGTCTTCATGTATCTAGACGATATCCTCATCTTCTCTCCGGACCCTGAGACCCATGTAAAGCATGTACGTCAGGTCCTGCAGCGGTTATTGGAGAACCAGCTGTTTGTGAAGGGCGAGAAGTGCAAGTTCCACCGTACTTCTTTGTCCTTCCTGGGGTTCATCATCTCCTCCAACTCCGTCCCACCCGATCCGGCTAAGGTAGCTGTGGTGAGAGATTGGCCCCAACCGGCAAGCTGTAGGAAGCTGCAACAGTTCCTCGGCTTCGCAAATTTCTACAGGAGGTTCACTAAGGGTTATAGTCAGGTTGTTGGTTCCCTTACTGCCCTGACCTCCACAAAAGTCCCTTTCACCTGATCGGATTGGTGCGAAGCCGCATTTAGGGAGTTGAAACGCCAGTTTTCGACTGCACCAGTTCTGGTGCAGCCCGATCCCAACCGCCAGTTTATAGTGGAAGTGGATGCCTCAGACTCAGGGATAGGAGCCGTGCTGTCCCAGAGTAGGGAGTCCGACAAGGTTCTCCACCCATGTGCCTATTTCTCCCACAGGTTAAGCCCAGCTGAACGGAACTATGACGTTGGCAATCAGGAACTCCTGGATGTGAAAGAGGCCCTGGAGGAGTGGAGACACTTGCTGGAGGGAGCTGTGGTCCCATTTATCGTTCTCACTGACCATTGGAACCTGGAATACATCCAGACCACCAAGCGTCTGAACCCCAGGCAAGCCCGTTGGTCACTGTTTTTCGGTAGGTTCAACTTCAAGATCACCTACCGCCCCGGGTGCATGAAGATGAAGTTGGACCAAAGCTTTTGGATCCACCTGATACCATTCTGCCGGAGTCCACTAACGTTGCCACCCTCACATGGGACGTCGAGGAAGTGGTCAGGGAGGCCCTGACTTGACACCCTGATCCCGGCGGTGGAACAACAAACCGGCTGTACATCCCACCAGACGCTCGGACTGCAGTTTTGGACTTCTGTCACGGTTCCAAGCTCTCCTGTCATCCAGGGGTGCACAGAACCGTGGCAGTGGTCCGGTAGCGGTTCTGGTGGACGTCAGTCGAAGCTGACACCCGGGATTACGTCCGGGCCTGTACGACCTGTGCCAGGGGCAAGGCAGTCCACAAACCTGAACGAGGACTCCTCCAGCCGCTTCCCGTGCCTCATCGCCCCTGGTCCCACATCGGCCTGGACTTCCTCACGGGCCTCCCTGCGTCCCAGGGAATGACCACCATGCTGACGATAGTGGACCGGTTTTCCAAGGTGGCCAACTTCGTGGCCCTCCTGAAGCTCCCGACGGCCCAGGAGACCGCAGACCTCCTGGTCCACCACGTCGTGCGTCTGCATGGTATCCCAGCGAACATCATCTCCGATCATGGTCCCCAGTTCTCCTCGCAAGTCTGGAGGACTTTTTGTAGGGAACTGGGGGCCACCGTGAGCCTGTCGTCCAGGTACCACCCCCAGACCAACGGCCAAGCAGAGTGGGCGAACCAAGAACTGTAACAGGCCCTGAGGTGTGTTGCCTCCGCGCACCAGACGGCCTGGAGCCAACATCTGGACTGGATCGAGTACGCTCATAACAGCCAGATCTTGTCAGCGACCGGCCTCTCCCCCTTGGAAGTCTGTTTGGGGTATCAGCCCCCATTGTTCCCAGCCATAGAGGGAGAGGTCGAGGTCGCCTCGGTCCAGGCCCATCTCAGGAGATGCCGTCGGGTGTGGAAGTCAGCCCGCTCTGCTCTCCTCAAGGCCCGGACGCAGGCGAAGAGCCATGCAGATCGCCGACAAGCCCCGGCCCCAGCTTACCGGCTCGTGCAGGAGGTGTGGCTCTCAACCAAAAACATCCCTCTGCAAACGGACTCACCTAAGTTGACAGACCGGTACATCGGACCCTTTCCTATCACCAAGATCATCAGTCCCGCCGCAGTGAAGCTTCAACTCCCAGCTTCACTGCGGATACACCCGGTTTTCCATGTCTCAAGAATTAAACCACACCACACCTTGGACCTCTGCCCCCCCGGACCAGCGCCGCCTCCTGCCCGCATCATTGGCAGCGAGCCGGCCTGGACTGTAAAGAAGCTGCTGGACGTGCGTCGGAAGGGTCGGGGTTTCCAGTATCTGGTGGGCTGGGAGGGTTACGGACCAGAAGAGCGCTCCTGGGTGAAGAGGAGCTTCATCTTGGATCCCGCCCTCCTGGCGGACTTCTACCAGCGACACCCCGACAAGCCGGGTCGGGCGCCTCCTGGCGCCCGTTGAGGGGGGGGGTCCTGTTGTGTGGGCCGCCCGAAAAGGAGGTACTGCTGGCTCACCACCAGAGGGCGCCCTGCCTGTTGTCGGGTTTCAGGCACCAGAGGGCGCAGTTGCTGCAGGAGTCCACCAGGAGCCCGGAGCTGACAGCTGTCACTCATCATATCATCACCATCACCCATAAAAGCCTGGGAGAGACATCAGAACTCTGCCGAGTTATCAGCTTACCCTGAAGGTAAACTTACTCAGCCGTTCTGTGCCGTACGCACACGTTTTTTGCATCTGAGCTTTTTGCAGTCGTTAACCTTGTTGTACACTTGCAGCTTGTAGCTGAGTTTGTGGAAGTTGGAGGAGTTGGCGTCTCCACTCCTCACTCCAGACTTGATTAAGTGATACATAAGGCACTGCACGTACTCTGTGTTCCTGCGTTTGAAGGTGGAGGTTTTCCCCCAGAAAGGAACTGTATTTTCAGCTGACTTGTTTGCTGGGTGTTCACACACCCACCCCGTAACCTGTCTCTTTTCCTGCCAGCAGTACCGGATCTGACAGCTGGAAGCGGTGGCCACCTGGGGACTCAGGACTTGGCGGCTCCGGTGTGTTGCAGATCTCCGTTGGCGGTGGAACATCGTGGGTCCCGGCTCTTCTCTGGTTAGGCGTCTCCTACCCTCGGGCCTGCCCACACGTCATATTTGGTTCTATTGATATTGACAGACTAAAAGCATTATTTGACCTGTTGTGCACATTTGCAGCAATAAATTGTATTTATTGGATTCTCTATTGGCCGTTCATTTACGCCCCCTGGTGTGTGTCCGTGCATTTCACTTTCCCCAACATGAACACTTCCTGGCATGGGTGGAGCTAGAGCAGAGGCCGGGGTTTTACTGGACTCCCCTGAAATCTGACTGGACACAGATGATTAACGTCACACAGGCATCGACATTAACGCTTGTCCGATTGTCCGGGACAAGTGTAAAATGTGATCAGACAAGCAATATGCTCTAAATCATTGTCTGACCGGACAAGTGGCATTTTTTTTTTTTGTTTAAAACACCCACAGGTCACGGGATTCCCACGGGATGGGAGTCAACTTTGCTATTTATCACGTGATTGGGACGGTATGGGATTAAAAATTCACGGGAGCAGACGGGAGCAAGAACCAAGGTTTTAGGCAGCGAGCCGTCCTGCTGTCATTTGAGCGGTCAATTTTCGAAAAAGACGCCAAAAAAAGCGGGCGGCTTTAGTTAAAGCCGTGTAAAATTAAGACTGGGTTGGATCGCTGCAGCCGCGTGTGTGTGTGTGTGTGTGTGTGCGTGCGTGCGAGTCGGCTGGCTGCGGGGGGGGGATTGGGTGGTGGTGGCTGAGCACAGAGTGAAAAACAACACAAACTAAACTGTGTCTCTGCCTTTATTTCTCTCTGGACTGTTCTGACGGTATGTCCTGTTCACACCGTGTGCACGTGTCTTTGACAGTTATACTGAAATTATGACATGAAATAAATTGGTCAAAATTCCTTAAAATGAGAATATATGAATGAACAAAATAAAAATCTCTCTCTCACACACACACACACACACGTTTTAAAAAAAAACCTGATGTGGAGAAACTCTGCAGTGATGTTCAGAAACAGAAATCACATAAAGCAGCTGAGAACTCTGAACTTTAACAGGCTGTGATTTTATAAAGCTATTTATTTTAGATGACTTAATGTAGTTAAATGTTCAAGCACAAAACGTGACTGAGGAGGAGAATTAAAGAGGAAATGAACTCTAGTCTGAATAAAAATACAAGATGTTGATTTTTATTTTTCAAAATTATTAGGCTGCAGTTTAATTCAAAGTAAATTACCGCTTATTATTTTCAAAAATCACGAGCCAAATCAGTCTGCATTGTTCAGTTTTTCCTGCACGTTTGTGTATTTTTTCTTTCTTCATAAGAGTTTGGTGTTTGTGTTCTACAAAGTTTGAAAAAACAATAAAATGTTCACACTTTTCTTTATAGCAGTTCTGTAATTTCAGAAATGGAACAGAAACAACCACAAATCAGAAAAAGTAGGAACTGTATGTAAAATGAAGATAAAATAAAAATGTTGTTATATTCCCAGTTTCTCCACTCACACCCACAGAAGCCAAACATTCTTCCAAAGTTGTGTCTTGGTGGCTTCCCTCACTTGTCTTCTTCCAGCATGGACATTTAGTTTTTGAGAACTGCCTACCTGACACAGATTTACCAAAGTACCACACTGTTTGTATTTCTGAATGATGGATATACGAGGTCTGTGATGAAAAAAGCAGTCCTTTTTATTTTTTTCAAAAAATAAATGGATTTGATTCATATGTTTTTACGTCAGACAAGCTTGAACCCTCGTGCGCATGCGTGAGTTTTTTCACGCGTGCCGGTGACGTCATTCGCCTGTGGGCAGGCCTTGAGTGAGGAGTGCTCCACCCCGCCCGTTGGAATCTCTTTGTCTGAATAGCCGCTGTGGACGGCGTGCGTTGCTTTATCAACATTTTTTCTGGACCTGTGAGGAATATCTGAGTGGACACTATTCGAGAAATTAAGCTGGTTTTCGGTGAAAAGTTTAACGGCTGATGAGAGATTATGGGGTGTTTCTATAGCTGTAAGGACTTCCCACGGAGCGGGACGTCGCGCAGCGCTTCCAGGCGCCGTCGTCGGCCTGTTTCGAGTTGAAAACATCCTAATTTAGGGCTTAATTCACCCAGGACGTCGTGAGAGACCAGAGAAGATTCAGAAGAGGCCAGCATGAGGACTTTATGCGGACATTCCACTGTTTAAGGACATTTTGTAATGAAAGACGTGCGCGCAAATTTGCCGAGTCGTTTCCGTGACAACTCGGCGAATCTGTGTGCGCCGCGACAGGAAAAACACCTCCGTGTTGAAAACCATTTGTAAAATTCAGGCGGCTTTTGATGGCTTTCAACAAGTGAGTAACTGAGAAATTGTTTAACAGCTTGGGCATGTTCCAACTTGTCCGTTAAGGTTTCCAACGGAGGTGTTTTTCCTGTCGCGACCCCTCATGGTCGGGTCCGGCCCGACATGCGACTCTGCCCGTACGTTCTTTCATTACAAAATGTCCGTTAACAATGGAATGTCCGAATAAACTCCTCATGCCGACTTCTTCTGAAAGTACTCTGTTCTCTGACGACTTACTGGGTCAACAGAGCCTGAAATGTGGAAGTTTTCAACTTGAAACGGCGAGACGCTGCCGCCTCGAAGCGCAGATCGCCGTCAGGTGCCGTGGGCCGTCCTTAAAGCGACACTACCAGACCAAAATCTCTCATCAGCCGTTAAAATTTTTACCGAAAACCAGCTGAATTTATCGAATGGTGTCCACTCAGTTGTGCCTTACAGTTTTTGAAAAAATTTTGATCAAACAAAGCAGCAGTCTCTGAGCCATTCCTAAACAATGAAAAAAATCGACGAGAGGGTGGGCGACTCCTCACTCAAAGACTGCCCACAGGTGAATGACGTAACCGACAGGCGTGAAAAAACTCTTGCATGCCCACGAGGGTTCAAGCATGTCTGATGTAATCACACGTGATTCAAATCCATATGGTTTTTGAAAAAAATAATAAGGTCCGTTACTTTTATCATAGACCTCGTAAATGGAGTCTAAGAAAAATTCAGTGAGTTGGAAATGTTCATGTATTCATCCTCTGACATTTCCCAAGAAAACTGGCTGTAAATATTATTAACTAATTCTTCCATTAACAATAAACTGCCCTGTCCAAACCTTTTTTTGTTGGAAAATGCTGCAGGCCTCAAATGTAGGAATGGATATATATTAACATAAAAATAAAGCTGACCTCACAAACATGAAATATGTTGGTTTCATACAGTCTGCAGTTACAGAAATAGAAGACAAAGTAAATGTCAGGATCATTATGTGTCCATCACCGCCATGAATTATTTATGTTTTGTGTCTTTTAGTGAAGTTTTTTTTTTATTTTTAAAATTTGGATTAAGGCAATAAGTGTCTCCCTGTATTACAACAGATGAACTGTTTCTGTTGCCACATCTTCTGAAATAAAACTGCAGAATACTAAAGCCTAAAAACTAAAAGAAAGAAAGTAGATGTGATAAATATTTAATCTGAATCTCAGTCCCAGAAAATGTTGAAATGTAATGATTTTTCTATTTCAGCTGCAATTCTTATGTTGGAATATTAAAGTTAAAATACTTACAAACAAAAGATGTTTAACAGGTTTTTATTAAGTGACAAGTCAGAACAACGTACGAGGTCTGTTTGAAAAGTATCCGACCTTTGGCCGGGGTAAAAAAACTGGCTTACCTGGAGCGTTGGAAATCTAATCACCCTCGAAGTAGTCTCCTTGGGACTCCACACACTTCTCCCAGCGGTGTCACCACTGTTGGAAGCATTCCAAAAAGCCTCTTTCGGAATGGAGTGCAGCTCTGCCGTCGTTGCAGCCATAATGTCCTCTCTCGTCTCAAAACGCGTTCCTTTCAATGGCCTCTTGAGTTTTGGGAACAACCAGAAGTCGCAAGGGGCCATATCAGGAGAGTAAGGAGCCTGTTGAACCACAGGAGTTTGGTTTTCAGTCAAAAAAGTCAGAATTAAGTTCGAGGAATGTGCTGGACATTGTCGTGATGAATGCGCCACGTTCCTGTGGCCCACAACTCCGGTCTCTTGCACCGTACAGCATCAGGGAGGCGACGGAGGACATCCCTGTACTACTCCTTCGTTATTGTTTGACCCTGTGGTGCGTACTCGTGGTGTACCACACCGCAGGAGTAAAAGAAACAACAAAAAAAAAAACAGTCAGCATGACCTTAATGTTGCTGCGCACTTGGCGCGCCTTCTTTGGTCGTGGCGACATGGAATGCTTCCATTGTGATGACTGGAATTTGGTTTCCGGGTCGTACCCGTACACCCAGGACTCATCACCGGTGATTATGGTGTCCATAAAGCTGGGATCACTTTGTATGGAGTCCAGCATGTCCTGTGAGACTTCAACACGGAGGTGCTTTTGCTCTGTCGTCGGCAACTTCGGCACGAATTTCGCAGCCACTCTCTTCATGCCCAAATCTTTGGTCACAATGGAATGTGCCGAAAAAGTGCTAATGTCCACCTCTTCTGCAATTTCTCTGATGGTCACTCGATGGTCCCGCATCACTACAGCGTTCACTTTGGAAATTATATCGTCATTTCGGCATGTCGTTGGCCGCCCAGAGCGCGGCGCGCTCTCCACCACTGTGCGTCCGTCTTTAAACTGCTTGAACCACTCCTTAATCTGTGTGACGTCCATAGGATCATCACCGAAAGCCGTCTGAATCTTCCGAATGGTTTCCACCTGGCTGTTGCCCAGTTTTTGGCAAAATGTGATGCAATAGCGCTGCTCCAGTCGTTCAGACATTTTCCTCGCAATAAAAATCCACGGAGCGCACAGCACACGTCCTGACACAAAGGCTGCTTACAAGGAAATGATGCAACCGACAGGTGGGAAAAAACTCACGCATGCGCACAAAGGATCAAGCTTGGCTGATGCAAGCACACGTGATTCAAATCCATAAGGTTTTTGCAAAAAATAAAAAGGTCGGATACTTTTCTAACAGACCTCATATATGTGATAAATATTTAATTTGAATCTCACTCACAGGTTGTCCGGACAACCAGCTTTTTCCTATAGGACAAGTAAACTGCCAGGGTTACTTGTCCTATGGACAAGTACGCTAAAAAGCTTAATGTCAATGTCTGTCACAGCACCACACGCCTGGTTGAAAGAGCTGCATTTTGAAATAAGTGAGTCACCTTGACTGCTAGATTCCTCCTGTCCAGTAAGTAGTTTGTGCTGTATACCACAAAAAGTTCGAATCCACCTTAGAAGACAGAGAGAACATAGAGAGGGCCGACTTCCTATATGCTGCATTGTAATTGGCTGAGCACCGGCCGCCATTTTGAATGTGTGCAACTGGGTGTTGCTACAGACGCACAATGGCAGTCTTTGTGTCACTCTAGAGTCGTATCAGAGACAAAAGTTTCTGTTTATGTGCATTTTTCATGACTATGGATCATAACAACCATACCAGCAACATCAGAAAAACATCAAGAGCTAAAGGAACTGAGTGTTCGGCTATCAATTGCACCAAGTACACTAAGGGCCCTGTCCCACTGGCGTTTAGGAGGATTTTCGTATGGATTGCACACAAAACTGGCTCATATTCACTTAACATCCGCAATATGCGTGAAACATGCTTGTATGAGTCGGCCGACACCCGCACACGTCCGCAATTATCTGCAGAGGCACGATCTTCTGTTGCCAGGATTTTTGAGCTGCACAAAATTTGGCTGCGGATGACATCCGCCTTACATAATCCATACATACACAATACATACTCACTCTATGCCAGTGATTCTCAACCGGGGTGCCGCGGCACCCTAGGGTGCCGTGATCGATCATCAGGGGTGCCGTGGGCAATTATAAAATATCACCATTATCGGGTGTATGTGCTGTAATAGTGTGGCAGATGATGTAATGCTCTTTTATTCCAGTAGATGGCAGCAAAGCGCTGTACCATAGTATAATAGACATACTTGCGCACATAGCGTTGTGCGTCTCCATGGTTACGGGTTGCTGACTACAGCGTGAATCTCAGCTGCTCACGAAGCATGGCTCCTCTGGGGAAGGAGAAACCGCATTGGCTGTGGAGGTGTGCGGGGAAGGCGGCCTGACCTCCGTTGATGTCACCGTGGTCAGACTTGGGCCTTCTCGCTCACAACTGGGTTCGCTGAAGGCAGCCTCTGCGCTCCGTGAATATTAGAGTGGCAGATTATTGTGAATAAAAGTGTCGACACGTCTAAAAAAACACTTGAGATTAGGGCTGTCACAATTATTACAATATTCGTCAATCGCGATTATTTTTCATATTCGCGATTACCGTGAATTATTTATTTTATCCACAAAGCATAAAACGACTCAGAATCTGACGTCATTGTGCTGCGGCCTCGCTCTCATCTTAAGGCGGGACAATAACATGGAGGCTGAAGAGTGATCCGTCCTGCCGTTTGGATAAGACGGCCGATTAAAACAGTGGCCGTCTTCTTCAAAAGCCGTCTAAAATGCGGAGCTGTCGGTGTGTGTGTGTCTGTGTGTGCGCGCGGAGTCAACAGGCTGCAGACTGCGAGGGAGGGGGTGGGTGAGGGAGATTCCTGAATGCAGGTGCGACACTTTACAGTCTGAGAACCATCAGTGCGCAGCAAACGCGGAGCAGAGAGAGGATTTTAACCCGAGTGAACATGTTAAAAAACAAAAACAAAACATGAAGCTGCTTTTACTTCTCTCTGAACTTTCTCTAAAGGTGTGATTCTGCCGTTACCATCCTGTTCACACCATGTGCACTTCGTATGCTGAATTTATGAGATCATGAGATGAAATAAACGGTCAAATAGCTTTAAAAACATATTTTAAAAATGAGAATGTATGAATGAACTGAGCCACAAAAAAAAAAAAAAACCCTGACATGGAGAAGCTGTGGTGATGTTCAGATGCACAGATCACAAAAAGCAGATGAGAACTCTGAACTTTAACAGCTGTTACTTTCCAAAGGTATTTATTTGTTCAATATGGGCTTAATGCAGTGTTTAAGCACAAAACGTGACTGATGAGGAGAAACAATTTCAGAAATGCAACAGAAACAACCACAATTCAGAAAAAGTTGGGACTGTATGTAAAATGAAGATAAAAATAAAAATGTTGCACCATTCCCAGTTTCTCCACTCACAGAAGCCAAACGTTCTTCCAGAGTTGTGTAATTATACTACAATAGTAGAATATAAAGAAGGGGAAAAAAACAGACAATATATTCGTCAATATTCGCAATTATTTGTCTGACAATTAATCGTCTCCAGAAATTCCTAATCGTGACAGCCCTACTTGAGATCAGAGCGCAAAATGCTTGAGGATTTTCGAAATGCGGTGTTTTCTGTATCGATTTTCTATTGCGATAATTGGGTTTTGCGCAAAACCAGAAGTAATAGAAGTATAATATTATTTTGGTTGGTGGTGTGCCGCAAGATTTTGTAAATATAAAAAGGGTGCCGCGGCTCAAAAAAGGTTGAAAATCACTGCTCTATGCACTGTATATCTGCCATTAACCGCTGACATCCGCAACTGACGGGGATTTGCGGCTTGGCAGCGGACCACGACAAATCAAATCAAAATCAAATCAATTTTATTTATATAGCGCCAAATCACAACAAAGAGCTGCCCCAAGGCGCTTTATATTGTAAGGCAAGGCCATACCATAATTACAGAAAAACCCCAACGGTCAAAACGACCCCCTGTGAGCAAGCACTTGGCGACAGTGGGAAGGAAAAACTCCCTTTTAACAGGAAGAAACCTCCAGCAGAACCAGGCTCAGGGAGGGGCAGTCTTCTGCTGGGACTGGTTGGGGCTGAGGGAGAGAACCAAGAAAAAACAGTGTGTAAAACAGATATATATCGTGCCCATCATGTCCACATCACAAACTAAAATATGTTGTAGCGACTGCATACAAATTGGCCACAAATAAAGTGTTTTTATTACACCTGCTTTGCAGCTGCTTTGCGGACAATCTGTGAATGCATAACAAACGCGTCACGCAAACTCAAAGTACTATATGTGGCAGAAAGCGACATACCTGCCAGTCAGTGCCGGTCCGGCTGTGTAGATCCACAAAGACGTAGCTGCTGCAATCGGGTCTCCTCCAGGACTTTTATTTAACACCAACAAAAGGAAGAGTTGCTGTTTAGCCACAACTCATGCTGAAGTCTGTTTTCTGTGACACTCTCAAAAAAACAAAAACAAAAAAAAACACCGTCTCACACCCCTCCCGCTCCCCAAACTCATGAACAGTTAACCCTCACATGACAAAATGAACATTAACTCTGTGATCAACTTGTAAAGTCCAGCAAATGCTCCAGAGGCTGTATTGTTGGTGTGAATAGTGATGCTGACGGCCCGAGTGAGCTTATTTTATGACCGCAATGCAGATGCCGTGCACGTGCAACACGTGCGCGATGCATTCATAATACACCCGTAATACTGCCGTGATAATCTCAATGTGTCAGATCAGTTTCCTCACTACATGCATTATATAACCGTGATTGTTCATCATATATTCGCTATATATTATTAACATATCCGTAATTCATACTGGGACATTTGTCATTTTTGGCCATTTTTGTTGCGGACGACAACGAACTCCCGTACTTTGTATACTCAGTTCATGCACAATTAATCCTCTCCCCAGTAGGACAGGGCCCTAAAACAAACAAGGAAGTGGCATTCTACTCCTTTCCAAAGGGTATCGTTAAGAAATGATTCAATCCACCGACATCAATAACCTTTTTGCTTAACGATTCCCTTATCGGTCCTTCAGAGTGGCCGTTGTTTTTGGGGGTGTTTGTCAGGAAAATGATCATTTCTCTACATTGATTACAGACCCTGCAGCGGGTCTGTAATCAACTTTTCTGCAGCGCGGCTTTGCTTTGAACCTTGAACCATTTGAAGCAGTGCTTCAATCTAATGCTTTGTTGATTCATTGTTTTATTTCGCTTAATCTTAATTTTCCCCAGCTAAAACCCTAAAGAGCATATGTCTATAATATTTACCTTTTTTATGTTAAACCAGCCTGTTACGGTCTTCTGAAACAGTTGACAGATGGATTTCATAACTTAAAAACGGGACCGATGCTAACGTGTTAGCATGTCTAAGGCATTTTCAATGTTAAAGTTAGCATTAAGCTGTTTCAGCTGTCAGCACGTGTGTGTGCATTTGTTATCTGTATAATAATGGCTCAGCGTTTGTTGTCGTAAAAGAGTCAAATGTATTAAAAACTGTAATATTTTTAAATTTATTTTTGTTTATATATTAATAAAAATAATAGCAACAACAACAAAAATAATAAAGGCCCAGTCACACGGCACTTAACGAAGGGTGACGAAGCCCTGACGAAACAAGAAATCTGGACTTTCGTTGACTGTCGTTGACATCGTTTAACATTCGCGCAGCCTCGTTCCAGCAGCTGGCGCTACGTCAGGATTTTTAAACTGTTGAAAAATTTGAACGAAGGGCAATGAAAACCTCAATTCATCTGTCTCGTTTTGCTGTCGTTCTTGACGTTTTTTTTAATTGTTTGTTTAGTTTTTCTCATGTTATTGTTTAATTTGACTTCATTGGAGCAGCTGAACGTTTTCACACAGCGCAGAAGCCGGTTTCTGAGCGCTGAGGCTGCTGCTGCTTCATGTACCATTGGAAATTACAGGGCAAACTCAGCCTGCCTGCTTGGATTTTTTTTTTTTATCTGTGTGGGGGGACAGCTTCAATGGGCTCAGACACCTTACATAGGCCAGCCGCCAGAATTAATCTTTTGTGTGGATATAATTAATTATTTTGCCACAAGCAACTGTTGAATTTGAAACAACAAAAAATTTGTGTAATTTCCGACGGTACTTGAATGCAGCATCAGCGGCAGCAGCAGCTCCTGCGTGCTCTTATTATTATGTATTAAATATAACAATCTGAGTGTAGGAATGACAATCCAGTCCTTCTGTACATGTGGGAACAGGCAGATGAATCAAAATGATGATATAAAGAGCTGTTCTGGAAGGAAGAATTCATGTTGTGGATCAGTGATCAGCTGGTGGAAATAACCGCATGTGAGTCAATGCGCGCGTTCACACGCACTGATTAATTTACTGCTCTGATATATTCAATCATCTTTACACTTATATTTATATTTATTCTCCCTTTTGACAGTTTTCTGTTATAAATAAATATATATGGCTTAGAACATAATACTGTGATACAGCAGTGACCACGGAACACTTTTTTTTTTTTTTTTTAAATTGGAGGAAGACGTAGCGCGCGGCGTGTCGACAGACGGTGCGGATTCTGATAATGATGGAGATGATCCCTCTTTTGTTCTGGACGAGGAACCAGAGCAGGTGGTCCACCATGCGCACAGATCTTCACAGCTTCTGTTTGCAGTTTCTCCAGGACTCAGGCGCTATGAGCTCCGTCCCAGCGCCAAGTCCTGGAACGCAGAGATGCAGACACACACTGCTCCAGCTGTGGCTCCAGGCGCGTTTTGTCGAGATCGTGAGCTTCGGTTTTGTTAATTTCCTCTTTCGTCCCTTTTGCGCTCTTGCTTCACAGGCTGTTCAGTGATAAAAGCTCTTTCATCCACCTTTACTCAACAAATTGTGACGTTTTTTACTTTTCCCTTTGTTCACGAATCGTCGTGTGCCATGTGACTGGGCCATAATAATAACTAATAATGCTACAATACAATTTTAGAGAAAGAGACAAAAAGAACCTGATTAAAAACACAACAGAAAATATAAAACTATACAGAAAATATAAAACTAAAAATATAAAAGATCAGGCTGCCTAGGTTATAATATACTTACAGCGCCTTATTTTCCACTCTATACACTTCACAATCATAACAGCTGTTTAAATAAACGTTTGTAATAGTAGTTCCTTGTGTTCTAAAGTCAAATAGTGCATTACAGCAGCTTGTAGTACACTCAAGAGAAGTTTTGTTTCCAAAATGTCACTCCACTGCAGCAGCCAAGCTGCCCCAGTTACACACAATCAAAATGGCATCCAGATTACATCATTTTGTGGGAATCGGCCCTCTCTATGTTCTCTCTGGTAGAAGAAGAAAAGTGATTGCTTCAGATTTGAACTGAACACGTTGTCTGAACTATGGACTTCTAACCACACCAAACTTACAACCCCAGTTCCAATGAAGTTGGGACGTTGTGTGAAATGTAAATAAAAACAGAATACAATGATTTGCAAATCCTCTTCGACCTATATTCAATTGAATACACCACAAAGACAAGATATTTAATGTTCAAACTGCAAAACATAATTGTTTTTGTGCAAATATTAGCTCATTTTGAAATAAATGCCTGCAACATGTTTCAAAAAAGCTGGGACAGTGGTATGTTTACCACTGTGTTACATCATCTTTCCTTCTAACAACACTCAATAAGCGTTTGAGAACTGAGGACACTAATTGTGAGTGTCATGATTGGGTATAAAAAGAACATCCCCAAAAGGCTCAAACGTGTCGAGGAGATTTTACAGGCAAGAGAACGGAGCTTCACTAGTTAGCTGTGTAGGCTAACACTTAAGCCCCCGTCACACATAGCAAGAATGTGGAGGAACCATTCCCGACACTGCAAATATTGCCACAATCTGACGCAGTCGGGAGGAAAAGAGACGTGATCAGCTCTGTACCTCATCCACACCTGCACAATGGCATCCAAAGCGCATGTAGACAACAGGTGAATGATACAGACTGCTGTCAGAGGGCCATAAAAGGCGCTGCAGACTGTCCGATGGCCAAACGTCTGGATAGCAAACACGGGACTAGAGCGCTGTGTTCCTCACGTGCACGTGTGCTCTGCACACATGTCAACATCAACACTCAAGTTTGACAACACTGAGTCTATTGTCAAACGTGGACAACACAGAATCCATCTGATGAGGAAGTTGAGCTCTTTCAATGTAGGGTGTAAGGATTTTAAGTAACTTGTATTGCTCATTTAATGAAAGTCTTAACATTTTCTTTTATTTTTGGTTCAACGGATTGTCTATTAAGGACAGAAACTGCCTGAATGGCACTGTCAATGTTTGCTCTAAAATAATTGGGGTTAAGCAAAGAGACTTGCTTTCGTTTTGGGAGAATCAGAAGAAGAAGAAAGCCAAGTGTATTCTCAGCCAACCTGATCATGTGCTGTCCGGTCAGATCACGGTGATGCCTCCAGGCCGCCGTTATTATGAACTGCTGGGAAGAACGAACAGATACTCCAGATCTTTTATTCCTTCTGCTATCAAGCTGTTGAACGCAGACAGCAGTCATTTTAAATGACATTTACTTCATCATCATCAATCGTTACGATCGGGGCTGTGAAATGAAAATTATGAAAGCCGAGGAAAATTTGCGGGAGGGGGGTCTAGGGCCCTGTGGGGCTCCAGAATTAAATTTTTATCTAATGATACTTTTTCAGCATCTCCTGGAAGAACAAATCTCAAAATTAGTGCATATTTAAATGATCCTATATTCAACCTTTTATTTGACCTGTCAATGATGATGTTGAAATAACAGAATATGACGTGAAAGTTGGACCTGGATTGATTTTCCTTTTAAATGTAAACCAAATTATGCATTAACTCAGAACAGATGAACTACATGAAATTTATGACGACTGAAAAGACTTACAGCATTTCAAAAACCACAGCTAAAGCTTGTAGAATATTTGGAAAATCAGGCTAAAATATTAATAACATACCTTATAGTAAAAAGTCACATATTCTTGTGTAAATTCATGCAGCCTAAATCCATTCAAAGCCACAATGTCTTTTTTACAATGAAAGAAAGTCTAGATTAGTGAAAAAAAGTCACATAAGCTTGTCTAAAATCCTGTTTGAACAGCAGAATGTTTATTTTCTAGGGAGAGAAAAACTCTTACTGTGTTTTCCTGAGAGGGCAAAGTTCACTTTTCCCATTTCTTAAAATAATAAATAATAACAATTCATATCTTTCAGGTGTGTTGATGAAGCCAGCGACGATTCCACAGATTCTTCTCCTTATCAGACTTTTTCAAACAGTCTTTCTCACCATCTTCTCTCTGTGCGACGTCGCTCCGTGACACAGACATGCTGCATAAATCTTCTTTTAAAAACCTGAAAGCTCTAAAAGTTTGGGATGTCCACATGCTAAGTTTAGCTTAAGCGTCGCACAGAAGCCACAAAGCGTCGCCGCAGCAACCAACCAGTCCTGCTTTACGACAACTGTTGTAACAGCTACACTTTGAGTGGCATTTTTCCTCCACGAAACTCCGCAGATCTGAGGAAACTGATTTGTATCTGTAACACACAGATCAGTGTCCACGTACTTATAAAACTTACATAATGTCGTAAAAAAGAGAACGCTTTGCGATAAGCATTTTAAAAACTCAGTGACTAACACCCCCCCCCCCATGATGAAATCCGTGAAATCCTGTGGATCTGCGGAGTTTTCACAGCCCTGTACGATTGTTATTGTTGTCTATTTATTTTTTTTAATTACTCATGAGCTACTGACCTTTGTTGTTTTCATCTGGAGTCCTGTTTCTGACATATGTTGTGTGTGGTTGTGTGATTGTGCTAGTGAACTGCAGATGAATTGCCCTTGTAGGGACCAATAAAGTTGTTTGAACTTAATTGCAATTATCACTCAGCCATGTGTGTTCGTGTGTGTGTGTGTGTGTGTGCGCGCATAACACTGCATGGGCCACTAAGCGCGCGTGCAACTGGACAGCTTCGCTCAAAGTTTGCTGACAGTTGGCCATGCTGTCCGCTGTCAGACGGAGCACCTTTCCAGAGAACTTTCTTTTTCTTGTTTGTTCACTTCAGGAACACAACGCAACTCTGGACACTGTGATGGTTGGATTATCACATGGGATCATGGACATGGGATTAATTTTTTGTTTTGGGTGAGAGGATTTTAACCGCAGGCTGCTGTCCCAGCTTCACGTCCACATCCATGCTGTGAAACAGCCCTGGACCACTGTTGGAGGTGAGGTTCATGTTTATTAATTGTGTAACAGTCTGGCCCAACAGTTCCACGTCATATCTCCTACAGAGTTAGAAGGTGATCATTTATTACAACGTGAGATACGGAGCCTGACGCATGCAATGATGCATTACTGCCCACCACGGAGAGACGCAGCTGCCCATGTTATGATGGAGACAATGGTTCACATTATTTAAGTCGCCCATGGGAAGGAATGGACAAATATCTGTACTGTAAGGTCTACTGTGGATATAACAGCCTGTTCAGATTTGCAACAGCATGCGTGGAGTTGCGCAGGGTGCTTTCGGTTTGATAGCCACTGTTCACATTCACTGCACATGATAAAAATTCATAATTATTATCATGATGAAGCATACCACATACATTTTAACAGTTCCTTTGCAATCTTAACAGGAGAGCCGTGACATGGACACTGGTCCAGCCCCCAGCTGTTTAACAGCATTACCTTACGGGATCAATGACTACGGACAATCGAATCGGTACTGACCATCATGTGTTCATATAATTTGGAGGTTTTGAAAGGAGACAACAAATTTGTTTAGATATGGAGCCGTGTGGATCCAGAGCAGGGTGAGTCTACATGGCAGCTGTGTGTGAACACGGGAGGAGAACTCAGTGGGATGCATCTCTCACGGTATGTACTTATTAATACTTTATTCTTATTTTAGTTTCATTTATTTTTTTATTTTTTCTTCCTGAATTCAAAAAGCAACCTGGACTGATGTACTGACTTCAGTCCAACCATGAAACTGTAATTGGATGTAGGCTGAGTAACCTTCATGCAGCTAAAAATCTGTTCCAAAGGTTAAGTAATGATTATGGATCAAAATGGGTGTGAATCTGTCTTGTATTATTCTGACACACTCTGGTACATTTTACCTTTATCAGCAATATCAGCTACCTTTATTGATAACTGGCCTTCTTTCTGGGGCCGCCATGGCTTGCTGATGCTGGATGGCCTCCACCCTACTGGGGAAGGCGCCGCCATCTTGTCTGCAAACATAGATAGAGCTCTACAGGGAGGGTAACATTAAGAATTTACAGCAGGCCACGGAGCAGGTGATTAGAGACCCTGCAAGGCTTATGACAAATGTGGGTGTGGAATCCATTAGCTTAGCGGGGAAATTAGTGCAGAAAATCCACTATGGTGATAGTGCAGTTGATCTGCCAGGGAAGGAAATTCAAAAAGTTGAGACTGTGGCCTGCTTCCGTAGACGTGTCCATAAAAATCATAGAGGGATATGCTTTGCAAACTTAATACCCATTACTACACTGGATGATGTTGAAATTGAGGATGGCCCAATGGTTGTTCCAGCAACAGCAAAGATTTCATGTCTGCTACCTACAACGTGCGTGGAATATCTCAAACCTAAACCTACTTCTAGGCACCTTATATATGCTCCTCTGGAACCACCCCTAAATCCAAACAGTTCAACTGTCAAACCCACTGAGGTCCTTAGACTGGATCTCAATAACATAAGATCACTGTCCTCAAAATCATTGTTGATTAATGATCTAATTATTGATCATCACTTAGATATGATTGACTCATGTGAAACGTGGCTTAAACCTACAGCTGTCCTCCCCTTAAATGAGGCCTGCCCACCAGCATATACATTTAGTCACATCCCTCGTGATGCGAAGCAAGGCGGGGGTGTTGCTCTTATTTATAAATCTAGGTTTAGCTTATTAGCTGTTGGAGATCACAAATATAACTCGTTTGAGCATCTGATTCTCCTCTCTGCTCAGGATATTACGCATTGCCAAGGTCAGAAGAATAAAAATCAGTCGTATTACTTTGTCACTGTATATAGGCCTCCTGGACCATATTCTGAATTCTTAGATGAATTGGGTGCGTTCATCTCTAACTTGTCAACTAGTGTAGATAACATTCTGATCATTGGTGACTTTAACGTTCATATAAATAAGCCTTCTGATCCCCTCTGCAAATCATTTATGGAAATTGTGGATGCATTATGATTTCGGCAATGCATTCGGGACTCAATGCACATTAGTGGAAATACCCTGGATCTGGTTCTTGCACGTGGTATTGCTGTCACGAATATTGACATCATGCCTCTTACATCAGTGGTCTCTGATCACTCACTTATTAAGTTTACAATTTCGCTGCCGTGTTTAGTGGAACAACAACCTTATATATCACTACAGCGATGCATCAACTCCTCAACTAAGACTGAACTCGAAGCTAGACTGCCTGATGTCTTAGCTTCACATATGGCAAATACCCAATCAGTAGACATGCTTGTGGATAGTTTAAACTCAGTGCTCAAAACTACACTCGACATGATTGCGCCACCTGTGTTAAAACCGTGCTCCCCCAAATCACAGTCACCTTGGTTCAATGATTACCTGCGTGACCTCAAGCATAAGGCAAGAGGTCTAGAACGGAAATAGCGTAGTTCAAAATTAGAAGTATTCTACCTTGCGTGGCGTGATGCTATCTTAGACTATCAGCATGCATTACTGGCTACAAAGCGGACCTACTACTCTGATTTGATCAACAAAAACAAGCATAACTCAAGTTCTTGTTCGACACGGTGGCAACACTTATTCATGGACAACCACCTGTAGTTCGCTCTCCTTTTACAGCACAAGATTTCCTGGATTACTTTGAGAAGAAAATTGAAGACATTAGGTTAAACATATCCCAGCATGCCTTAACCCAGCCACTACACCCTGCTATTGAGGTGGGCGCCATTACTGAGGTATTACCTAGATTTATACAATTTGACAGTATCTCACTAGGCATGCTGATGAAACTCGTAACGTCAACAAAAAGCACAACCTATTTATTTGATCCTATACCAACAAAACTGTTTAAGGACCTGTGGACCACTCTTGGGCTGCCTGTGCTGGAAATGATTAATCTTTCTTTAACTTCTGGATCTGTTCCTAAATGTTTCAAATCTGCAGTGATTAAACCATTACTTAAGAAACCTTATCTTGACCCTAGTGTATTGAAAAACTATCGGTCGATATCAAATCTATCATTTTTCTCTAAAATTCTGGAAAAAGTGGTGTCATGGCAGCTCGTAGACTATCTTACTGAGAATAATCTCTGAGCCACTGCAGTCTGCTTTTAGAAAATATCATTCCACAGAGACGGCTCTCACTAAAGTGGTGAATCATCTTCTGCTTACAATGGATTCAGACACCACTACTCTCTCTCTGTTGCTGTTAGATCTCAGTGCTGCATTTGATACAGTGGATCATCATATTCTACTTGATAGGCTGGAAAATCATTTTGGAATTACTGGGAGTGCCCTTGCATGGCTGACGTCATACTTAACCACTCGTTCTCACTGTGTTTTGTACAGTAACACTACCTCTAACCTTAGTGACATGAAATTTGGGGTTCCACAGGGGTCTGTCTTAGGCCCCCTGCTTTTCTTCCTTTATATAGCACCCCTTGGGCACATATTGCGGTGTTTTGGGATTACCTTTCACTGCTATGCTGATGATACTCAGTTATACTTGCCGATAACTGTTGGTAATCTTTTTTCATATAAAATCCTTAGAAGATTGCCTTGCATCAGTGAGAAGTTGGATGTCTAGAAATGTCCTACTTTTAAACTCTGATGAGACTGAAATGATGGTTCTTGGTCCAGTGAGACATCGGCATCAATTTGACCAGTTAACGCTCAGCTTCAGCTCGTGTGTCATACATCACACTGACAAAGTGAGGAACCTTGGGGTAATTTTTGATCCTACATTGTCCTTTGACCTTCACATTAGAAATATAACAAGGACTGTTTGCTTCCACCTGCGAAATCAATCAATCAATCAACATTTATTTATAAAGCGCTTTACAGCACCGACTGGTGTCCAAAGTGCTTAACATTAAAAACACAAATTTACAAAAATAAAACACATATAAAATAAAAATTTTAAAACAACACATAAAAAAGAACATAAAAATAACAGAACATGTCACCTCCCCACTAAGTGTTAAAAGCCAGTTTAAACAAATAAGTCTTTAACTTAGATTTAAAAAGTGCTCGGTCAGGAATAGTATGTAACTCAAGAGGTAGTTCATGCCACAGTCTCGGGCCAGCTACCGCGAAAGCATGATCACCCCAGCGTTTATATCTTGACCTTGGAACATCTAAGTAAAGCTGGCCAGATGCCCTTAATGTCCTACTGTAGGTGCGCAAAGTTAAAATTTTAGACAAGTAGGGAGGTGCAAGGCCATAAATAGCTTTAAAAACAAACATTAAAATTTTAAAATCAATTCTAAAACGAACTGGAAGCCAGTGGAGTGAGTACAGGATGGGCGTAATATGCTCACGTCTAAAAGTGTTTGTCAAAAGATGAGCAGCAGCATTCTGCACCAACTGGAGACGTGCAAGAGACGACTGATTAATGCCCGAATAAAGTGCATTACAATAATCAAGTCTGGAGCTGATGAAAGCATGAATGGCTGTCTCAAGAAATGTAGCGAAGATTTGTCCCATCCTGTCTATGGCTGATGCTGAGACCCTGATCCATGTGTTTATCTCTTCTAGATTGGACTACTGCAGTGTTCTATTTTATGGTTTACTGCAGTCCAGCATTAGGGGTCTCCAATTGGTTCAAAATGCTGCTGCCAGACTTTTGACACGAAGCAGATAGTTTGACCACATTACACCCATTTTGGCGTCTCTTCACTGGCTTCCTGTCCCAGTGAGATCAGATTTTAAGGTTCTGCTACTAGTCTATAAAACTGTTCACAGATTGGCACCTCCCTACCTAGCTGAACTAATTAAACCTTACGTACCAGCCCGGGCTTTACGTTCTCAGGGTGCAGGACTACTTTGTGTCCCTAGGGTGAATAAGAAGTCTGCGGGTCACAGAGCTTTCTCTTATCGTGCCCCTGTTCTGTGGTACGATCTCTCTGCGTCAATAAAACAGTCAGATTCTGTGGAGACTTTCAAGTCCAGACTTAAGAAGCACTTATTTTCTCTTTCGTATGGCTAGCATACTAGTATAGTATAGTTTTACACTTTTTACTCTTTTAGTTCATTTTATTAGTAATTGGAGCGTGCCGCGGCCTCAACTTTATCTAAATTCTGGGTCTTTTAGTGACACTTACGGCTAGTGGCCGGCGATCACCTTAGTATTTCTTGTTTTCTTGTTGATTAATGCTGACAAATTATACTGTATTTCTTGTCTTTCTGATGCCTCATTCTGTTTTTTTTCTCTGTTTAAGGTGCAGCTCCATCCAGAGATGGGTGTGGTATCTGTGCTGGCGACCCTCCTGTCCTGTGCACCAACAGCATGTATATTCCTGTATATTCGTTCTGTGAATGGTTCTGTAATTTATGTCTGTATCATGGCTCAAGAAGAGGGTCACCCCTTTGAGTCTGGTCTGCTTGAGGTTTCTTCCTCAGAGGGAGTTTTTCCTTACCACTGTTACTCTGGGGGTTGGTAAGGTTAGACCTTACCTGTGTGAAGCGCCTTGAGGCAACTCTGTTGTGATTTGGTGCTATATTAATGAAATTCAATTGAAATTGAAAAAAAACTGAAATATATCAGGGCCTGCACAAGATAAAGACTTGGAAGAAATTCTTACAAAGTTACAATACTCCTCACCTGTTCCTGGAAAAAAGTAGTTCCCATATTTGTGGAAGGACACAGTCATGACACGGTCAGTCAGGTAAAAGGCTTCCTGTACGCCGTCACCATGGTGAATGTCTATGTCGATGTAAAGAACTCGAGGGTGGTATCTGTAGCACATACACAGTTGTAAAAGACACAAGCACCAGATAGATGAAACAAAATGTTACTGATTTCTGCAGGGAAGGCTTTGTTCAGATTGCCAGTTCAAATGGGTTTTATTACATATCTGATTCCACAGTGTGTCCACATTATATTCAATAAATGCCCATGTGCGCAACCAAGAAACGCTGTCTAGTGAACATACATGTGTAACTACTGAATGTCCAATGACAGCACGAGTACAGTCCACATCATTTGCCTTTGATATGATTTTTATTCCACACTTTGTGTCTGTTTTTTTTTTGTTGGTTTTTTTGGAAGTGATTTTCCAAATTATTTTGGGCTTTTGTGTGCATGTATGTGGTTTGTTTCCCCAGAATCTATCAGAGCATTCAGACTAAAACAGATTTACAAATATGTGGTTTGAATCACATTTTAAAGCACCTACAAATAACAACTGAAATGAACTAGGAAAAAAAGGATTTTCAAGGTGACTTATGACTGTTCATAAGTCATAATTATTGTATGGCCTTGCCTTACAATATAAAGCGCCTTGGGGCAACTGTTTGTTGTGATTTGGCGCTATATAAAAAAATTGATTGATTGATTGATTGATTGTTCAGAATTGCAACATGGAATCAGATCCAAATCTGATATTAACATAAAACAGGTTTTTTACCGACAGTCTGAACAAAGTCTAAATGTTACAGCAGCACAGTGGTGAATGATGAGAGTCACTGAAATGTGAGGCTTCTTACTTAAGTAGCTCCAGTATACTGATGACAATGTCATTGACATAGCAAAATCCTGATGCCTGCAAACACAAGCAAATTCACTCAGTCCTTTTGCATCAATAAAACCACTCACAACAAAACACAGGATGGTAGAGAGTTGTTAGGACTTTGTTCTAACCTCAAATTTTTTTGCATGATGTAAACCCCCAGCCCAATTTATGGCAATGTCACAGATCTGGAAAGTAAAGAAGAGTCATCATCACAAAATCACTGCAGACCTTTACAATAAATTAAGACAAACTGAAGTAATTCAGATGGGTCCACAATTATTTGACAATCACTGGAAATCAATCTTAATATCACCTATAAACCTTAAGGCAAACAAAAACCTAGATTTTATATTTTCTTCATAACAGTGGCTTTCTCTGTGCCCGTCTAGCAGAAAGGTATGACTGGTCAAGAAACAGTAAAACATACGAGGTCTGTCCATAAAGTATCGTACCTTTTGATTTTTTTTTTTTTAAACTATATGGATTTGATTCATATGTTTTCACGTCAGACAAGCTTGAACCCTTGTGCGCATGCGTGAGTTTTTCCACGCCTGTCGGTGATGTCATTCACCTGTGAGCACGCCTTGTGGAAGGAGTGGTCCCGTCCCGTTGTCGGATTTTTATTGTCTGGAAATGGCGGAATGATTTGGGTTTTTTTTCCATCAGAATTTTTTCAGAAGCTGTTAGAGACTGGCACCTGAAAACTATTTGAAAAATTTATCTGGCTTTCGGTGAAAATTTTACGGGCTTCACAGAGAATAAGGTCTGGTAGTACAGCTTTAAGGACCCCTTTAAGGACGCTCAGCGCGCCACGCTCCGAACTGCGACGACGCGGCACAAGCCACCGGACCATTTCTGAGCTGATGGCTCTGAGGATACGAGACCGTCGTGTGCTCTTTCTCTGGTTATCACAAGAGCTGGACATCAGCCATTTTCCGGCAGATTTCACTTTTAACAAGAGATTTTGTCATGGAAAGCCGTGCGGAGGCTTCGCGCGTCACGACCGATTCGCTTTGGAAGCGAGACAAAGGAACACCTCCGTTTCGGCGTGTCAGAGGACAAGTTTTATCTCGGCTTTCAATGCTTACCAGTCCAGTAAGTATCAGTGAAATTGTGGAGAGCTGGACATGTCCAAACTTGTCCTCTGACACACTGAAATGGAGGTGTTCTTTGTCTCGCTTCCAAAGCGAATCGGTCTTTACGTGCGAAGCCTCCGCGCGGCTTTCCATGACAAAATCTCTTGTTAAAAGTGAAATCTGCCGGAAAATGGCTGATGTCCAGCTCTTGTGATAACCAGAGAAAGAGCACACGACAGTCTCGTATCCACAGAGCCATCAGCTTAGAAATGGTCCGGTGGCTTGTGCCGCGTCGTCGCAGCTCGGAGCGCGGCGCGCCGAGCGTCCTTAAAGCAGTCCTTAAAGCTGTACTAACAGACCTTATTCTCTGTGAAGCCCGTAAAATTTTCACCGAAAGCCAGATAAATTTTTCGAATGGTTTCCAGGTGCCAGTCTCAAAAAATTCTGATGGAAAAAAAGTCCAAATCATTCCGCCATTTCCAGACAATGAAAATCCGACGAGGGGGCGGGACCACTCCTTCCACAAGGCGTGCTCACAGGCGAATGACATCACAGACAGGCGTGGAAAAACTCACACATGCGCACGAGGGTTCAAGCTTGTCTGACGTAAAAACATATGAATCAAATCCAATATAGTTAAAAAAAATATATAAAAAGGTATGATACTTTATGGACAGACCTCGTATTATCAGTACCATCTCCCCATTACAGCTGCTGAAACGTGCAAATGCTTCAGAGTTGACATGGGCGCTTTGGTGACTCTCTGATGGGTAAAGTACTTTCAAGAATTCTTCTCAACAGGACTGTGCCACTTTTTTTGCTTCTTAGCTCCCTGGCCAAGAATTCACTGATTAAATCAATTCTGTGCAACTGTTAATATCTACAGGGCTCTTTGTTGCCTCGGTTGATTTTCAAAACAAAATCCTGTACAGTGGTGTAAAGAAGATATTCAAGAAAGCATAAGAAGAAAGAATTGGGAATGTCAGAGAGATGAAGAAAGCAGATAGGAGACCAAGGAGATGCACTGTAAGGTGAAGAAAGAAGTGTCATCAACGATCAGTACTGAGTCCTTTCCTGTTGACAATGGTGATGGATTTGGGGTCAAATATCCAAAGTAACTGAGGGTGTGGTAGAGAGGTGAAGAAGAGAGTGCAGGAATGGTGGAGTGGGTGAAGAAAGGTAGCAAGACTGATTTATGACAGAAGGATATCTACAAAAGTGAAAGAGAAAGTTTACAAGACAGTAGTGAAACCAGCTACGTGTACGCCTTATGCCGCGTTCACACCGGATGACACGTGAGCAACGGTGGCGAGAGGTTGCTATGTAATCCCTATGGAAGGACGCATTGTGGCACCACAAAAGTCCAAGCCACGCAATGTGACGCGACGGACATGATTTTGAACAACTGGCGTGTTTGTGGCATGATATCGCGTCGCATTGCCGTCCTCCCCAAGTTGAAAAATCGGAACTTTTTCATCTTGTCGCATCACGATGACCAATCAATGACTGGATATGTAGTGACGTGGAGATTTCTGGAGTTTATACTTGATGTGGGCATGTCCTGTCTCTGGCAGCCAGCCTGTGAGCAGGACGTATGTCCCTTTTGTCCTTTATTTCACAATTATGACAGAGTTGGTGTTGTGTGGGCTGCTGAAGAGGAGGTACTGCTGGCCCACCACCACCAGAGGGCACCCTGCCTGGAGTGCGGGCTCCAGGCACCAGAGGGCGCTGCCGCCTCACAGGAGCAGCCGGGGTGACAGCTGACACTCATCACCTGTGACAGCTGTCACCACTCATCTGATCTGCATCGGTATATCAGCAAGACGTCATCTCCACCTCTTTGCCGAGATATCGTTCTACCTGAAAGGTAATATCCTCAGCCTGACTGCTTGATAGAAAGCCTTTTTGTTGTGATTTTTGTGAGTGATAGACTTTTTCTCCAACGAGAGGTGGAGGTAGCTTCCCTGCCGTGCAGATTGCTGGGTGCAGACGCACCCACGTTTAATTGTGTTTTTGTTCCTCGCCAGCAGTACCAGGTCCGACACGCGGAGGCAGTGGCCACCTGGGAGTTCGGGACTTGGCGGCTCCAGTATTCCCGGGGTCTGGTGGCGGAGGAAATCGTGTGGTTCCGGTTCTGCTTTGGACAGGCGTCTCCTATCTTCGAGCCTGCCCACACGACACCTTGTAATTTGACCTTTGATCTATTGTGGAATCTGTTGTGTTTGTTGTGCACGTTCGCAACAGTAAAGTGTTGTTATTTGACCTATTCTATTGTCCGTTCATTTGCGCCCCCTGTTGTGGGTCCGTGTACTTACACTTTCCCAACAGTTGGAGGGGGAGAGCGAGCAGCAGCACCGCAGGAGCTAGTTTTTTTCCTTTTCCACGTGCGCGCACGAACGAATCATCCGTGAAGATAATTTTATTTATTAACTACACAGATGTATAATAAATCAAATGGTGGCTGGTTTATAACACAATTATGACAGAGTTTGAGGGGAGAGCGAGCAGCAGCTGCTGCTGACTGGGTTTCAATTGGGAATGATTGGGTTTTTTTTTTTTTTTTAGTTGTTCACATGTGTGCGTGCGAACGGGACACAAGGTCCTCAAACTGGGTCCTGGAGAGGCGGAAGTACTGCTGAAAGTGGCCATCATCCAGACGCAGCTCCTGCAGCAAATAATGAAACTCCCTGAATTGGGAACGTCTCATGAGGATGTTGTGAACCCAGGGACAGCGCTTGTCCGCTTTCCACAACAAATAGAGCACAGCAACTCGCTCTGTGTGATCAAGGTCCAGCATGGTGACTTGATGGCGAGCTGAATGGAAGCTCCTCCTATTTGATGACACATTGGAGCGAATTTTCACAGCGAAAGCAGAGCAACACACCAGGCAATGGTGAATTTGTGGCGCTGCGTGTCATCCGGTGTGAACGCGGCATTAGAGACAGTAGTGCTAACAAAAAGATAGCAGACAAAGCTGGAGCTGGCAGAGCTGAAGATGCTGTGATTTTCTTTGGGAGTGAAGAGGATGGACATGTTATGAATAAACATGGAGGAACAGCACAGGTAGAACTGTTTGGAGAGAAAGTCAGAGGTGAGATTGAGATGGTTTGGGCATGTGCAGAGGAGGGACTCAGGGTATATAGGGAGAAGGATGCTGAGGACGGAACCACCAGGCAGGAGGAGAAAAGGGAGGACAAGGAGGAGGTTTATGGATGTGCTGAGGGAGGACATGCAGGTGGCTGCTGTGACAGAGGAAGATGCAGAGGACAGGGTGAGATGGAAACCAACTCTTTCCACCTCACTGTGACCTGCCCCAAATGTGAGCAGCTGAAGGAAGGAAAAGAAGAAGACAGAATCATAGTTGCAGTGACATTTCAGACCTGTCATAGTCGGTAATGCAAAATTCAAGCATTTTCACTCTGAATTCACACAGTCAATGCCGAAAACACTGATAAATCACTTTCAAAACAATGGGAACAAAGCGTGCAAATCTTTTAAACCTGGACGCGCTGCGTGTCGTCGCACTCAACGAGCAGACAGAATCTTTTAAACTTGGACGCGCTGCGTGTCGTCGCACTCAACGAGCAGACAGAATCTTTTAAACTTGGACGCACTGCGTGTCGTCGCACTCAACGAGCAGACAGAATCTTTTAAACTTGGACGCGCTGCGTGTCGTCGCACTCAACGAGCAGACAGAATCTTTTAAACTTGGACGCACTGCGTGTCGTCGCACTCAACGAGCAGACAGAATCTTTTAAACTTGGACGCTCTGCGTGTCGTCGCACTCAACGAGCAGATAGAATCTTTTAAACTTGGACGCGCTGCGTGTCGTCGCACTCAACGAGCAGACAGAATCTTTTAAACTTGGACGCTCTGCGTGTCGTCGCACTCAACGAGCAGATAGAATCTTTTAAACTTGGACGCTCTGCGTGTCGTCGCACTCAACGAGCAGACAATCTTTTAAACTTGGAAGGCGCTGCGTGTCGTCGCACTCAACGAGCAGACAGAATCTTTTAAACTTGGACGCTCTGCGTGTCGTCGCACTCAACGAGCAGACAATCTTTTAAACTTGGAAGGCGCTGCGTGTCGTCGCACTCAACGAGCAGACAGAATCTTTTAAACTTGTAGAGGAGCAGATACCTGTAACAATCGTTCATTTCTGGAAACAAGCAACAAATTTGGCACAAATACTCCTTGGACATTACTCTTTTGTAAAAGCACGTTAGCCAGCTAAATTTTCAATAGGCAGCCAGGTAGGGGTCAACTGAAGAATTACACAGGGGTCAAAATTTACAAATGCTCCAATGACATTGAAAACTATACCACATTATTTGTCTGATCACAAAGATTCCAAAAAGGTATAGTTTGGACTATCTGTGACTGATTGTTACGGAGTTATGGGGTAAAAACAGCAAGAATGGTGACAAAAGTCAATTTCAGTTTGTACAGGGGTCAAAAATTAAAGTTGCTCCAGTTTTGGTAAAAAGTGTTGCAAGTAACTGGCTGTACTAGTCTGATTAATAAATGGAATAGTTTGCACCATGTGTCATGCTGAGTTATCATGTTACAGGGTAACATATGTCACATGTCATAGAATTCAATGGACGTTGACCTTATTTGACCTTTACTTTGGAGACCAAGCACTCAACATAGTCAAAACTATTCCATTTATTAATCCTACTAGCACAACCAATAATTTGCACCACTTTTTACCAAAATTGGAGCATCTTTAACTTTTGACCCCTGTACAAACTGAAATTGACCTTTGTCACCATTCTTGCTGTTTTTACCCCATAACTCCGTAACATTCAGTCACAGAAAGTCCAAACTATACCTTTTTGGAATCTCCATGATCAGACAAATAATGTAGTATTTTTTCAACATGATTGGAGCATTTGCAAATTTTGACCCCTGTGTAATTCTTCAATTGACCTCTACCTGGCAGCCTGTTGAAAATTTAGGTGGCTAACGTGGTTTTACAAAAGCGTAATGTCCAAGGAGTATTTGCACCAAATTTGGTGCTTGTTTCATAATTTGAAAGATTCCTCTGTAAATATTCTGTTATCTGCTTCACTATTGGACGTGCTTAAGCAGATAGAAACTAAATGAATTTAGCTGTCAAATGTAATAGAAATATATAATCTGTGGTTAAAGTTGTCTTAAAAACCTCTGTCTAATCATAAGTTTAATCAAGCAAATGTAAGCTTGATTTAAGCAAGATTAAAGGATTTTCTTAAACTCTGTGGAAAAGAGGGTTAATTGTTAATTGAGTGTTTATCGTCCTTTTGTGTCAGTAATCAACTCTTAAGTTGGTTTTGGGAGTTTTCAGTAAAGCCTGGAATCAGTGCACATGTGAGAACAAGATTTCAGTGGAAGATGCTACAAACCTGCTGTATATAAAATAACAAGAATGGCATAACTTTCAGAGAAACACATAAAATTATATGAAATAAAATAGAGATATTAAACACAATATGACTTTTGACTGCATATAAAATTTTTAATTTCACACATTTTTAATGCAGAGGAAACACTATAAGATTCTTCGTTTTTATTCACTGGAGTGCCGGCAACAATTTGTTAAAAAGATCTGTATTTGGGTTCCCCAATCCCTCAAATCTGTGATATTTTAGCCAATGGCTATGCAAAAATCTGTCAGCAATACGCATGCAGTGTTAAACCCAACTGAGCTGAAAGCACGTTTGACTGCTGGAATGATTCCAGTTTCCATCTTTGAAATTGTTGCTCAGTATTCCGGTGGGTGAAAATAGGGAAATTGAAATTAAAACTTTCATTTTTGGTTCTGGAACTTCACTACATAGTGTCAAGTGTTAGTTACAATGTTCTCCAAGGACAACAAACAAGAATTCACTAGAATCCAATTATAAACACACTAAAAGTTTAACCCTAGAATATAGAACCTCTCTTTCGCACTTTTTTGGTCATGTCTAATTTCAACAGCAGCGTTTCTCTTATGAGTTGCATTTCCTCACGTAGAGTGTATATTTTGCATGGTCAGGGTCAGGAGCCCTGGTAAGGGTCACCAATGATTTGCTGATGGCTTCTGACCAGGGCTCTCCATCCCTTCTCTTGCTCCTGGACCTCTCGGCCGCCTTCGACACTGTAGACCATACCATCCTTCTTCACCGACTCCAGCATTTCATTGGTCTTTCAGATACAGCACTCCAGTGGTTTCGGTCCTACCTGACTGATAGAGCTGAGTATGTGGCCCTTGGGGAAGCCAGGTCGAGGCCCCACATTGCAACCTGTGGGGTCCCCCAGGGGTCGGCCCTTGGACCGACCTTATTTTCCATCTATATGCTCCCCTTGAGCCACATCATCAGAAGGCATGGAATATCCTTCCATTGCTATGCTGATGATACTCAGCTCTATGTCAGATTAGACCACACTTCCTCATTTTCCATTCACACTCTCACTGCCTGCCTGGAGGAGACAAGGGCCGGGATGAATGACAATTTTCTCCAGCTAAACAGCACAAAAACTGAAGCCATTTTCATTGGCACTCCACATCAACTGAAAACATCCCCCCTCAAAGTATTTTCATTTTCTGGCCACAACATTCCATTATCAACATCTGTTACAAACTTGGGAGTCCGTTTTGACCCCAACCTTTCATTTGACATCCATATCCAGCATATCTGTAAGACAGGATTCTTTCATCTTAGGAACATTTCCAAACTCCGCCCCTCCTTGTCGTTGTCTGATGCTGAGAGGCTGGTCCACGCCTTTGTCTCCTCCAGGCTGGACTATTGTAATGCACTCCTCATCGGGATCTCTGGCAGAAATTTACAACGTCTCCAGTCCATTCAAAACTGTGCTGCCAGGATCCTGATGGGGGTGCCAAAAACTCAACACATTACTCCCATCCTCAACAAACTCCATTGGCTTCCTGTTAGGTTCAGGGTGGAATATAAGATCTGCCTCCTGACC
The DNA here is from genome assembly GCF_902500255.1 of Thalassophryne amazonica. Lineage (NCBI taxonomy): Eukaryota > Metazoa > Chordata > Actinopteri > Batrachoidiformes > Batrachoididae > Thalassophryne > Thalassophryne amazonica. The sequence goes on from NC_047113.1 coordinate 990,775, forward strand.
TATCAGTGTGTCTACGGCGGTGCACCAGCGTACCTCAAAGAACTTCTGTCCCCCCATGGGCCCATGAGATGCCTCCGCTCAAACAACACTCACCTCCTCCAGGTCCCCAAAACCAAGCTCCACACAATGGGGGACAGAGCCTTTCAGGCAGCAGCACCACGCCTGTGGAATGCCCTGCCCATCCACCTGAGGGCGCCACAGTCAGTGGACTCTTTTAAATCAAATCTTAAAACGTTTTTATTTCAGAAAGCTTATGAATTATAGTTGCTAATTTTAACTGATTTTTAATTGATCTTGTTTTATTTTTATTGTTGTTGATTGTTGTTTTATGCTTTTTGTTTAACCTCTGTGGCACTTTGAGATTTGTTTACAAATGTACAGTGCAATATAAATAAAATGTATTATTATTATTATTATTATTGATGAAGTTGTCACTTCTTCTCCTTTTCACATCGTTTCCACTCATTGCAGGCAAATCATCGATGTGATTCAGTAACAGAGAAATTCAAGGGAAAGGCCTAGGGTCGTCTTACCTCGTGGGCTCAGGAACACTTCAGAAAACCATTGGCAGTTAACACAGTTCGTCGCTACATCTACAAGTGCAAGTTAAAAGTCTACCATGCAAAGTGAAAGCCAAACATCAACAACATCCAAAAACGCTTCCGCCTTCTCTGGGCCCGAGCTCATTTGAAATGGACAGACGCAAAGTGGAAAATTGTGCTGTGGTCTGATGAGTCCACATTTCAAATTGTTTTTGGAAATCATGGATGTTGTGTCCTCTGGACAAAAGAGGAAAAAAGACCATCCAGATTGTTACCAGTGCAAAGTTCAAAAGCCAGCATCTGTGATGGTATGGGGGTGTGTTAGTGCCCATGGCATGGGCAACTTATGCATCTGTGACGGCACCATCACCCCTCGCTCACACTGCCTCCGGTGTTACCATTACGGGGTATGGATGTGGGACCTGCAGAGAATCCAAGTCATTAAAAAGATACAAACCTCTCTCAGTGGCCACGGAGCTCTGCAGCTGTGGTTACTGAAACCCTGCAGCGCTGTGGATGTTTCCACAAGAGGGCAATTCTACGGTAACGGAATTACAATGTGACCTAATCTGTAGTCGTTAGATGCAGTATGTCCAGATTTTGCTGTTGCTGTAATTCCATTACCATAGAATTGCCCAACAAGTCTATCCTTGCGGGCTGCCAGAACGCTCCGCATCAAAACAGCGAGCGTAGTCTCTGGACCTGTTGCCAGAGTTGGCCACAGCTCCGCATAGCAGACGGTGTGAGTGGCCCGCTGTGGCGCTTACCAAGCCCGCAGACTTGGTAAGCGCATTGGAGGCAGTGAGAGGGAGGGGTCAATGCTGAAAGGTACATCCAGGTTTTGGAGCAACACATGCTGCCATCCAAGCAACGTCTTTTTCAGGGACGTCCCTGCTTATTTCAGCAAGACAATGCCAAGACACATTCTGCACGTGTTACAACAGCGTGGCTTCATAGTAAAAGAGTGCGGGTACTAGACTGGCCTGCCTGCAGTCCAGACCTGTCGCCCATTGTGTGACACATTATGAAGCACATTATGAAGTCATACATCAAGCAAGAATGGGAAAGAATTCCACCTACAAAGCTTCAACAATTAGTGTCCTCAGTTCCAAAACGCTTATTGAGTGTTGTTAGAAGGAAAGGTAATGTAACACAGTGGGAAACATACCACTGTCCCAGCTTTTTTGAAACCTGTTGCAGGCATCCATTTCAAAAGGAGCAAATATTTGCACAAAAACAACAAAGTTTATCAGTTTGAACATTAAATATATTGTCTTTGTGGTGTATTCAATTGAATATAGGTTGAAGAGGATTTGAAAATCATTGTATTCTGTTTTTATTTACATTTTACACAACATCCCAACTTCATTGAAATTGGAGTTGTATATGTATCACATTAGCAAATTGTTACTCATTTACAAATACACATTTATTTAAAAAACCAACACACACATTACAGTAACTTGTGTGTTGGTTTTAACAAATAAATAAACCAACCAACCAGTGATGGAGACCCATTTTTCCCATAACTCCTTTTGGCATGCGTGTCTGTTAATGCTCAAACCTTCAGAATTAGTGCATTACTTTAAAAGATATGTGTGATATTTTCACTTTGTAAAAATGACAGTTACTGTTAATGTGGATAAACTGTCCAGAATTAGTTGTTTATAAGTGAAACCATGAGTGAAAAGTGCTTTGTGATTCATGTCTCCTGCCCGCTGTCTGTGTTATAGTATGCAGAAAGTAAATGACACTTTTTTTTTTGGATAGCAGTGGGCGGTGTGCATAAAAACAGACGCTCTGGCTTGTTGTTTGTTTGGGGTTTGTGATCACGTTTGATTTTACTCAGGAGCCTCGGCGGTGCTTTAACTCAAAACTGGCTAATCTGTAGCTGACGGTGTACCGAGTAAGTACTAAAGGTTAGCGGTTAGCTGTAACTTCTGCTAAATTTTTTTCACAGTTTATCAGTTTAGCGTTATAAAAGTTAACTTTTCAGTTAGCTGATCAGCAGTTATTGAAGCTAACTTTTTGGTTAGCTGTGCCCATCGCCGAGTATAACAAATGAAAGCTATTTAGCATTTTGTACAGATGTAGCAGTGCTGAAAATGTGCATCTCTTACCTTGTGGTTGAGCTGTGTTGCTCCCTGTAAAGACGCTCCTGTGTATCTTGAACAGAACTCAAAAAGACCTGGAAATACAGGACTAAGACACAAAGATGTTTGGTTATGGTTTAGAAAGTCTTCGACTAAGCATCTGAGCTTACAATTATATGGAGCTAAATCAAGGCCAAAAGTTTTGTAATCTGAAAATAAAAAAAGATTGAAAAAATAAATTTTGAAACTGAAAATTAAAGTTTTGTAATCTGAAAATTAAAAAAAGATTGAAAAATAAATTTTGAAACTGAAAATTAAAGTTTTGTTCTTGAATTTTATAATCATTTAAAAAGTATTATCAAAATAAAAATAAGTGTAAGATATATATATATTTCAGTTTAAATACATTTTTGATTCAGCTCTATAATTTTTTTGATGAAATAATTTATTTTCATTCATATTTCTTTTTTTCAGCTTCAGATCTTTTTTCACTTTCAGATCTTATTTTTTCAGTTTCAAACTTTTGGCCCTGTTCTGGTGTGGGAGGGCGTGGCTTCGATTGAGAGGGGTGTGGAATTGTGAGTGACAGGAGAGCAATCAGTCCTCACATGATGTTGCTTTCAGGAAACGTGGGTACTTTGATAGATAATGACTTAACACTTTCTCTCCACTGTGTTGTCTTGATACCTGTAAATAAAGTGATGCTAAAGATGTCTATTACAAGTAATTCTAGACCACTCTTGGTCATTTTTGATGTTTAAAAACTGGAAAATATGCAAGATTGTAAAGTTTAACACCTTTACCTAAAAAAAACGATGTGTCCCAAATCCACACAAGACCGTGAACGCAGCGCAGTATCGCCGCATGAAAATGAGGCAGGTCGCTCTTTTTACAGGCTGCAGCAGAGTGTTACAAGCTTTCTAAGTGACACACAGAGACCTGCCTCAGTAGATCTGAAGAAAGCTTCAATATGGCCACAACCAAGCAGACCGCCCGGAAATCCAAAGCCGCCCAGAAGAGCGCTCCAGCTACCGGCGGTGTGAAGGAGTCTCACCGTTACAGGCCCAGCACCGTGGCACTCCGCCGCTACCAGAAATCCACTGAGCTGCTGATCCACAAGCTGCCCTTCCAGCACCTGGTGAGAGAAATCGCTCAGGACTTCAAGACCGACCTCCGCTTTCAGAGCTCCACTGTGATGCTCTGCAGGAGGCCGGCGAGGCTGACCTGATCGGCAGCTTGGGGATCAGCAGCTCGGTGGATTTCTGGTAGCGGTGGATCTCTCTCAGCGCCTCAGTGTCGGGCCTGTAACGGTGAGGCTTCTAAACACCGCCGGCAGCCGGAGCGTTCTTCCGGGCGGCTTTGGATTTACGGGCGGTCAACTTTGTTACATCGCCATTAAATTCACTATTCGGTACAACATACGGATCCACTGAACCAACTGCTACACATCGATCACAATAAACAGCTTTATCTCGAGGGTTTAAAGCCTCGTAATAAGCTTTCATTCTCTCTATTTTCTTTCACACACCAGCCGCGTAGTAAATAAACAATGGAGACGGGAGCAGAGTCATTATCTATCAAAGTACCCACGTTTCCTGAAAGCAACATCATGTAACGACTGATTGCTCTGCTGTCACTCACAAGTCCACGCCCCTCTCAATCGAAGCCACGCCCTCCCACACCAGAACAGGGCCAAAAGTTTGAAACTGAAAAAATAAGATCTGAAGGTGAAAAAAAGATCTGAAGGTGAAAAAAAGAAATATGAATGAAAATAAATTATTTGATCAAAAAAATTAGAGCTGAATCAAAAAATTTTTTAAACTGAAAAATATATATCTTACACTTATTTTTATTTTGAGAATACTTTTTAAATGATTATAAAATTCAAGAACAAAACTTTAATTTTCAGTTTCAAAATTTATTGTTGTTTATTTATTGTTGTGAAATAAGGCCAGAGAAACATTGAGAAGTCTATGGTGTTCATTGATGATGTGACTGCAGACAGCAGCATTATAATGAATTATCAAGTGTATGGGTAAAAACCATCTGCTTAGATTCAGCCCAGTACTGCCATAGTGCAAACATCTGGAATGTTTCACTTTAGGGTGGATACAGAAAGTATTCACAGCGCTTCACTTTTTCCACATTTTAATGTTCCAGCCTTATTTCAAATGGATAAAATTCATTGCTTTCCTCAACATTCTACACAAAATACCCCCTTCTTTTTTTTTTTTTGATTTTTGCAAATTTATTAAAAATAAAAAAAGTAAGAAATCACATGTACACAGCCTTTCAAAGTATTCACTTCTGTCTTGACCCTTGTCGACCCTTGTAGAGAAGAACAAGGGTCTACAAGGGTCAAGACAGAAGTCAGACTACCAGAGCAAGAATTTTAGCTGAGGAAGCTTCTGCGATTTGAAGTGAAACGTCCTTGCGTCAAGCAACCCAGTCCAGTCAAAGATTCAAGCTTCTCCACTATTGAGGGAAAGATGAATGCAGCAATGAACAGAGACATCTTGGATGAAAACCTGCTCAAGAGCGCTGTTGACCTCAGACTGGGGCGACAGTTCATCTTTCAGCAGGACAATGACACAAAGCACACAGTCAGGATATCAAACGAGTGTCTTCAGGACAACTCTGTGAATGTCCTTGAGTGGCCCAGCCAGAGCCCAGACCTGAATCTGATTGAACATCTCTGGAGAGATCTGAAAATGTCTGTGCATCGACGCTCCCCATCCAACATAATGGAGCTTGAGAGGAGCTGCAAAGAGGAATGGACCAAATTGCCCCAAGACAGGTGCACCAAATTTGTGGCAAAATGATCAAGGAGACTTGAGGTTGTAATTGCTACCAAAGGAGCATCAAAGGACTGAGCAAATGGTGTGAATACTTACGTACATGTGATTTCTTAGTTTTTATTTTTAATAAATTTGCAAAAAAAAAAAAAAAAAACTATTCATGTTGTCATTATGGGGTGTTGTGAGTAGAATGAGGGGAAAAATTAATTTACTCCCTTCTGAAATAAGGTTGTAACATAAAATGTAGAAAAAGTGAAGCGCTGTGAATACTTTTCAGATGAAATGTAACTCCATTAAGGCCATACACAGGAGGCAAATTTTGAGAAATTGTGTCACTGCCCAAAATAATTGTGCAACCAACAGTATTACATCTGTGGCCAATAGGGGTGTAATGATTCATCTACTTCATCGATGTATCAATTTATATTCCTATGATCCAACTACATCTATCTGTGCTCGGCAAGCTGGCCTTCCAGATGACATATATTGTTTTAAAATCGTTTTAAAACGTAATTAATCAATTGTCTTAATACTAGGAAATAACACATTGGATATAAATGGCAGATTTGATATGGATGTGTTTTGTTAACACTTTTAATGATAAAGACGTTCAACGTTACTTGATTCAGTCTGCCTGTCTGTAACGCCATCGCCACGTGCCAGCAGAAAAAAAAACATAGCATGGCGAATGTGGAGGAGAAGCCGGCGAGCGAGAAATTATCAAGCCACTATTGTGGTCCAGCGTGTGGAAACACTTTGGCTTTTGCAAAGACAGAGAAGTTCTAAATAAGTCGCTTGCTATTTGTCAAATACCACGGCAACATGACAAATCTCTCCAACCACCTACCATGGGATTTCACACAAGGCTGAACAAGTAACCACGGATGGCTGGACCATGCTCAAATTGATCCAGAGTGGAAAACGAAGACCTTTGTTCTGCAAACCAGGGTTTTAAATGAAGCCCACTCTCGTAAAAATATTGGAACGTTACTATGTGACGCCTATACAGGGTGGAATATCGCTGACAAGAATCCTGCCTTCAACACAGATAACGCTAGGAACATAACTGTGGCCGGTGCAGTAGCCCAGTTCAGTCCACAGATTACCCACTCCGAACAACTATCCAGGTATTTATTTTACAGTCACACTGGTTGAATTATTGACTAAAAAAAGGTACTAAATTGATTTCAAGTCACTGAATCTTTTTCGGATTGGATCATTCCAAATGAACCAACATCATTGTTGAATCATTTCGGCAGCCGAATCGTGATACGAATAGAATCATTGCTAAAATGAATCATTACACTCCAAGTGGTCAACCCTCTGTATTTACTAAAGTATTAGAAGAAGTAAGGACTGCATTCCTACAGCACGTTTCCATCTTGCAGATGCTCAATCTACATTCTGCAGCGGATTACAAAGAAGCCATACGTTCATACTTCTTATAAAAGGATAGCTTCCACTACATGACAAACTGAAACCTACTTACATGCTACTTATGACTATTTATAGTACAAGTGCTACTAAAATAAAGTGCACATAGACAACAAAATGACACTCAAAATGCAGCAGAAGCCACCAAATAGCACCCTTCTTCAAAATCTTCCAGGGGTATGTCCTTGGACCCCCTAGAGTTGCTGTTTTTTTTTTTTTACAAAGCATGTTGCTGCCTATTCATTTAATCACCGGCTATTATTTCATTTGTGGAAAACACTAAGGCTGCAGCTCAATTTCTGGTATATACAGTAATATCACACAGTCCAATCTGCACTAGCAGCACCGTGGATTAGTGGTTAGCACTAGTGCCTCACAGCAAGAAGGTCATGGGATCCCTTCCCACCCTTTCTGTGTGGAGTTTGCATGTTCCCACTGTGTCTGTGTGGGTTTTCTCTGGGTTCGCAGACCGAACGGTACCTCCTAAAAATCGGTCCACCCTGTCTTCACTGTGCAGGCGTCATTTCGGAGCATCGGTGGTATTTCACCAATTATCACCTTGTTTCTGCTTAAAACTGCACTCCAGTCATCATCAGTCTTAGCAACAGCTATCTGAAGCTTTTGTACAACAATTATTTCCACATAAATTCAGCATTATTTCATAATAAGAGTGCAGCAGCCATGACGAGCTGCTCCTGCTGGGTTCATTGCGCCTCTGTCATTTTAAAGCGTCACCGATTATCGCCTCGCTTCTGCTTAAAACGGCCTTGTTTCTGCTTAAAACTGACTTTAGAATGATTTAAGAGGGTTTACCTTCTCATCTGATGGATAATCCCATTATTCCCTTTGATCTCTTTGGGTGAAGAGAGTCCATCTCAGATGAGCTGCTGAGCTCCGAAATGACGCATGCGCAGTGGAGGCACGGTGGACCAATTTTTAGGGGGGACCATTCGGTCTGCAACACCGGCACTCCAGGTTCCTCCCACAATCAAAAACATGCTTATTTAGGTTCTGCTCCTTTCTCGAGTCTCTACATCGAGAGTTGGTCCCTGGGCGCCGGACTGTGGTTTCCCACTGCTCCCAGTGGTTGGATGGTGTCTAATTGCAATTAGGATGGGTTAAATCCAGAGGACAAATTTCGCATGACAACAATGACAACAACAGCTTTATTCTACACTGTTGACTTTGACACAGATATGCCTTGCTTGTGAGATTTTTCCTCATCCATCTGATGGTTACAAAGACCGTTTTCTTCCACAGTTTCAAAAAAATAAATCTCTCACAAACAACGACTTTAATCTGTACATTCCTGGGTTTTTGGTGTTTTGTTTTAACTCACTAGCATGTTCTTTTTTCATAAGATGGCACTAAATAGATCGTTTAGCCAAAATGACTATTTTAATCTCTCTCATAGATTTGTTGCAGCAATTTTGACTTTATTAGCCCAACATGGAAGTAAATACACACAAATCACAGCTGCATGTTTGCATTTTGAATTCATCACATGCATGATAGACATTTTCCCCTGTTATCTAAATGTCCAAGCGCTTACAAGGTCAAAAACACATACACAATTTTATATGGTAGATAGGAGCACACAGAAAGCCAGGAACTCTATAAATGGTAAGACACACCAGCTATCAATTTAATATGGTCGATATGAATGCATGCATACATTAATACCCGGTCACACGGCATACGACAATTCCTGAACGAAGGGAAAAAAGTAAAACAATCACAAATCGTTGAGAAAAGGTGGACGAACGAGCTTTATCACAAAATAGCCAAATAGCCTAGACTCAAGAGCGCAAAAGGAATGAAAGAGGAACCAAACGAAACTGAAGCTAACATTGATCTCGACACTTTAAACAAAACGCACCTGGAGCCACTGCTGGAGCAGTGTGTGTCTGCATCTCTGCACTCCAGGATTCTCCACTGGGATGGAGCTCAGCTGCAAACAGAAGCACGTGAGCCGTCCCACTGTGGAGATTTGTGCGCAGGTCGGTGGATCCACCTGCTCTGGTTCCTCGTCCAGAACAAAAGAGTGATCATCTCCATCATCAGAATCCTCACTGTCTGATTCAGACTCTGACAACACGCTGCATGCTCTGTCTTGCTCCAATTAAAAAAACAAAAACAAAAAAACTGAAGCGCTTGTTTAACATTCAAAAGACGCCCAAAACAATACCCACTGCAAACACGGCAAATATTTCTCAAATCTCTCAAATACCAAAACTCTAAATCACTGTCTGTACAACCGAAATTGTGCATACGAGACAAAGGGAGAGACAGAGATAGCTAGCGCTGTCTCTCTCTATTTGCCCTTTTTTTCAAAACCCTGTTTCTGATCACCTCACGCACGCACAGGCGATGTGTACATGGATCAGACACACACACATGCATGCACACACTTCACCTTCTCTCTAGCTGATGGCACTGGGTTTTCTGTTTTCATAGCTGGATCAAAGCTGTTCACACATGAATGTCCACTGCTGCTGGAACTTTTTTCCCCACACTCGATGGCTCAAAGTCCCACTTCTGTAAAGTGCCGCCTGGTTTGCACAAACGGAGGTGCAGTTCGCTCTGAGAGATCACAGCAGATAACATGAAATATTATTTTATGTCGTGTCAGCCCTCAGCACCACAGAAACAAACAAGGCCGATCACGCTCCTGCAAAGCCCCTCTGCTGCCATCAAATCGCTGATCGCGCTCCTGATCGCTGACATGAACTGCTGTGACTAGTGGAGGAGGCCGAGAAATTTTTCCTAGCCTGCCAGCACCACGGCATGACTGCGGCAGCACTCGCCACATCACACACAGCAGCAGAAGCTCCACACCACACACTGCAGCGCTCACAAACCGGCTTCTGTACTGTCTGAAATCATTCAGCCGGTCGAATGAAGCCAAACTAAATGCTAATGTTACAAAAACTAAGCAAACGATAAGAAACCGTCAAGAACTACACCAAAACGAAATACAGACAAATTGAGGTTTTCGGCGCCATTTGTTCAAATTTTTCAACAGTTTAAAAATCCTGACTAAGCGCCAGCTGCAGGAACGGAGGTTAAACGATGCCAATGAAAGTCAATGAAAGTCCAGATTTCTTGTTTCGTTAGGGCTTCGTTGCCCTTTGTTAAGTGCTGTGTGACCGGGCCTTTACTAATAACCACATAAATAGTAATACATACCAGTCATCGCCTACGTTGAATGCATTTAGACTCTTTGTGAAGCCCTGCATGTTCGTGGGACTAACTTTCTGCAAGAAGTCTATGTAGTCCTCAGAATGGAACCGACACATGTCATGCTGAGATGCTTTGTAGGGTTTGAACACCTAAAAAAATTAGGAGGAAAAAAGAATAGCATCAAATGCCAATGTGTACTTCTTACACCTAATTAAAGGAGAGGCATATGTTTGAAAGCTCTCAGTGTGTTGTGGCTCCGCAACATAATGTATTTGTGCTGCTCACCATCATTTTCTTGTAGAGTCCGTAGTGGAGAACCAGACTATGAGTCAGGGACAAACGGTGGGGCTTCATGGGATGGCCAGTACCTAACAGAGACACAGCTCACAGGTTAATGAGATGCTTCAACAATGAGATGTTATCACTTTAATGCTGCTGCAACTGGAATAAGTCATGAATGGTACAACCACAAAGAGGTCGTCAGCAAAACATTAGGAGCATAATAAACATTATAATCAAAGTTAAATCAATACTGACAGGGTGACACATTGAACTCTGTTCGGCTAGTTTATAAAACATGAGGCTATAACAGCAGGCTTTGCACACGCAAACACACTTTGAAAGGAGTCACTTTTCTATAATATTGTGTTTCCCCAATCCTGGTGCTCAGGACCCCACATACTGCACATTTTCCATTTGTCCCTGGACTAATCAGAGTAGTAGAGCCCAACCAATATGGATTTTTTGCGGCCGATGCCGATAACGATATTTGGATGAAAAAAATGCTGATAATCGATAAATCGGCTGATTTGCCGTCCATTCCAGAAAAAGAAAAGACCATTGTCAACAACTTCCTTGCTGCACGGCTAATCGATGGAGAGGCCAAGAGCTTTTGGGATGCTACTCCCAAAGCTACTGTGGCAACCTTTGCAAGCATGAAGAAGGCCCTGTCATTTGACAAAGAGAGGAAAATGGTTCTTGACCCAGAGGTACTATTCCGTCAATTGCTCTCTGTTGCGAAGCACTGTGACATTGATATAAGAATGGTTTTATCATACGAGCTGAACCCATTTAAGCCTGCATTGTTCCATGATGATGGAACAAGAGCCCGACAGATATATCGGCCGATATAAGCCCTTTTCAAAGTACTCACTATTGGCCAAAATTTTGCCGACAGAACGCCGATAATTTCTCATAAACAGAACAGTTACTGAAATAATGTTTGTGTCGGCAATGTAAAATGTCCTTGCACCGTTTGTCCAGTAGATGGAGCTCTGACTCCATTCGACTGAGAGCTGCTTACACCCCTGCTTAAAAGTGTTCATCACCGGCCCTAGTAGTTCGCGTCACACTACACTAATCGGCTGACAAAAGCATACATGTAAGTTTATAAGGATGTTGTTTGTAATAACTTTGCAATTACATTCACCCCACATTTCTCCCGTTTCAGTTCAACTCAGTTTATGTAGTAATGTGTCAAATGTGCTTCAATGCATTCATTCATGCTTTTTATTAAGCCCTTGTTGTGTAGACCTTATTTCTAAGATGAAAAACTTTTGTTTACTGCTAAGAGGTTGAAACATTCAGATTCACTGGTCGTCCAGAAGGGTTCTGGGAATTACTGCCGTTCGCCATTAACCCTCTGGGGCCAACGCTAGGGCTGCGCAATTAACCAAATTTTGATCACGATATCGATATTTGTATCAAACGATCTCCAAACTCGTATAATCGAGTGAAACGATTTAAGGGCCTTTCATCAGGCCAATCCGTCAATGTGTCCCAAGATGCATGACGTCAGATGCGTCGCTTCGGCAGCGGCAAGGGGGCAGAGATTGCAGCTACGTCACACTCTGGCTGTTTCCACAACCTGAAAAAAGTTCAGCGATCGCCTTCTTCAATTTGCGTCGCCTGAATCACAAAAAAAAGCTTTAAAAAAAACAGCAGTAGAACGATTCTCCCATCACCCTGCTGGGAGAAGCTTTTTTTCAGCTACTTTTCGGAGTGACGCTGACCGAGGGAGGACTGAGGACTTGGTGGGATATCGATCGAACCGCGACAGCGGGCCGACCCGCACGGAGAAGACGGCTTTCAGGCATCATTCCTGGACAGAGCGAGGCAGGCAGCCGGGGTGATGGAGCAAACCCACTCAGTCTGAAATCTCCCACTTTTTGGATATATGCGAAGTCCCAGTTTGCCCAACGGAATTTAGTTCTGCAGCTTTATCAAGGTGAGAATAATGTAAAAATAAAACGTGACGTTTACTGAACTGCTGTGAAGGTTTAATGATCAGCTAACATTAGCTTAGCCTTTAGCACAGTTGATCTGAGTGAACGCTTTAATTTGTAAATGGTTCAGTCTTTTTTATTTTTACCAAATAAAGCTACAGCTTTTTTCAGACAGCACAAAAGCTCAACTTTAAATAACTTATTTTTTCTGGTGTTTTTTTCCTCGTTTTTCCCCTTTTTTTCTTTTTTACATATAAAACTGTTTAGTGTTTCTTTATATTTAAAGAAATATTTTTATTTGTCCTAATCAGGAACATTTGCTGTGCAGACAACCAAATTTCCATTGATGAGCTGAACACCACGAAGTCCAGTCAAAAGAAAACATCTCTGCTCTTCAAAGTAGGACAAAAGTGTCTTTCAGCAAAACCACCAGAGTTCAAAGCTGCAGAAGAGACCTTCATCTGGTCCCGAGAATCCAGCATATTACCTGCTTCTAAATAAAAGGCTCTTTCAACAGCAACTATTTTATTATTTTTAAAAAGGCTGTTTCATTTTATATTTTAACAACAAATGAATAGATCATTAAAAATGTCCACGAATCAAAGTCAAAAGACATTTGCACAGGTAGAAGCTCTAACACTAATTTACAGATGAAATTTTTCTAAAGAACCATTTATTGATTTATTTAGCTATTTTAATTACAACTGTTCTAAACTTTTTTAAACAGTAATCAGAAATTCTGAGGTAAACAAACAACAGCAAAAAACATTTCCAAGGATTTTTCTTCAGAAAACTGCTCCATAAATGAGCAGTCCTGTGACGCGTCTAACAATTTTTTTTTTTCTAGAGTGAGAGAAATGCTGAATAAATGCATTGTGTAACTAAAAAAAAAAAATCGTTTGAATAATCGTGATTTCAGTATTTACCTAGTGATACTGATTTTTTCCATAATCGAGCAGCCCGAGCCGACGCTGTCGTATACAACGGTTGGGACCAAGCTTTACTAAATTGTAAATAACTTTTTAATGATATGAGATAGAAATTTACTCTCTTAGCTCATACCTTTTTTTGTTAAAGGTCCAAAAAAGAACATTTTATTCATTAAAAAATAAATAAATAAATAAATAAAAATCGGCTGATTTATCGGCTATCAGCAAATCTGCCAATTTATCGATTAGCGGCATTTTTTTCATCCAAATATCGTTATTGGCATCGGCCTCAAAAAATCCATATCGGTCTGGCTCTAGATGGAACCATGAGAAAGGCCATCAAGTCTGATCTAGCTGATAAGTTACAAAAGAACTATCCACAAGAACCTGAATTGAAATCCAACATCCATATCCCAACAGCTTACATCACTGATGTCATGTGCTTCATCCAAGGTGTGAATGAATCGCAATTCAAAACCTTTGATGACCTCTGTGAAATTGTACTCAAGAAGTTGTCTAGATTATACAGGAACCCAGATCTTGATATCGAGATAGTGACCCTTGTATTTGATAGGTATGATGTGACTTCAAGTATCAAAGGCAATGAGCGTCAACGACATGGTGACACAGGTGCTGATGGACCCTCTCACAAGATCATCAGAAAAAGACAAGTCCCAAACTACAGGCAGTTTCTCAAGTCAGGACAAAACAAGGCAGCCCTTATTTATTTCCTGAGCAAGTACGTCGAAGAGCATGCACCAGATAAAGATAAAGATGAACATAAACTTTACTGATCTCACAGAGGAGAAATTCACATGTTACGTCAGCTCTAAAAAACACACAGGGTGGGTGCAAGTAGATGAAAATGTTCATCAAAGGATAAGCAATAATAATACTTGTAACAGTACAAGACATAAGAAAATGAGGTAGAATATACACACACCCATATATATATATATATATATATATATATATATATATATATATATATATATATATATATATATATACACACAAACACACTCAACAAAAATATAAACGCAACACTTTTGGTTTTGCTCCCATTTTGTATGAGATGAACTCAAAGATCTAAAACTTTTTCCACATACACAATATCACCATTTCCCTCAAATATTGTTCACAAACCAGTCTAAATCTGTGATAGTGAGCACTTCTCCTTTGCTGAGATAATCCATCCCACCTCACAGGTGTGCCATATCAAGATGCTGATTAGACACCATGATTAGTGCACAGGTGTGCCTTAGACTGCCCACAATAAAAGGCCACTCTGAAAGGTGCAGTTTTGTTTTATTGGGGGGGGGATACCAGTCAGTATCTGGTGTGACCACCATTTGCCTCATGCAGTGCAACACATCTCCTTCGCATAGAGTTGATCAGGTTGTCAATTGT